>NW_016934202.1:142889-165800 GCF_001483705.2 Eufriesea mexicana
AAGTTAGTATTTGAAAGAATTTTGGTAGGAGATTTTTGTTATAGTGAGATATGTTAATCATAAGTATGGAGGAATGAAATATTGTTATTATTATTATTATTATTATTATTATTATTCCACTATGAAAGAAAAAGTTAGGAATCTTTTTTGTGTTCAATCACAAAAGTTTGGATATTTAATTATTCCAGTGTGAAATGAATACATATATATGTATATACACTAATTTTTAATACAGTTAGTATATGGAAGAATTTTGGTAGGAAATTTTGATTACAGTGATCTATGTCAAATATAACTGTGAAGGAATGAAATATTATCACCTAATTATTAAAATATTATTATTATTCCATTATAAAAAAAGTTAAAAATCTTCTTCCTGTTAAATTACAAAAATTTAGATGTTTAATTATTCCGGTATGAAATAAATATATATATATTCGTACACACACCTCATACAGTTGTATGCAACGAAAAACGAATTTTCAATTCGTTCTGCAATCTAACAGCCAGATCCATCGATAAATTAAAAACGAAAAATTGCAAGTGGTTTAAGAGGAATCAAAAATATTTGTCCCCATGCTCGAACTATCCAAATATTTAACCATTTAAAATAAAATCACCGTGGCGAAATGTCCAACCATAAATATTTCCTGACAAATTTCGATCCACCGTCCATTAACAACGAGTGTTTACATTAACGATGAAACATGACTGACATTTCGTTTAACTTCCTGCCTAACTAACCGAATTTCGCGTAACGCCATCTCCTCTCCCTAATACGATAACCCTGTCATGGCACCACGACCCTCGTACCCTTTTAACACTCCCCGTTCCCACTTTTACCCTAGACCAAGTCCTATTGGGTCCTTGGTTCGTAAGAACCTTACCTCGTTAACAGTTTTTCCCTGTCACCTTTCCTTTTCGCGGTTTCTGTCCCTCCATCGTATTTCCAGCGAATTTCCAGTCGAGCAATTCCATATAAAAATTCGTTTCTCCGCGCATCCTCCATCAGGCTTTCACCGAGGTGCAGGAGTCCTACTCCTTGGACGTAGAACCTAGAAAAATTCCTCGACTAGCTTGCGTATGCACGAGTAGGGGTCTCAAAAACTAGACTAACGAGTAGAACGAGTCAGTTCTACGAGATTCGCATTATTTTTAATCAAAAAAGTCGAACCGAGAAGACAAGAATGATCATGAAAGAAGGCTAGATGATTGTCTTCTTCCGAGAGACCCTATAAGTCGATTCTTGTCTCACCTGGCCAAGTAAGGGACTAAGTAAACTTCGTGCAACTAGTCACAATTCTAGACATCGATCTACCTGATTCCTTATGCTTCGTCCGCCTTTTCTATAGGAAGAATTAATCAGACGATGCTCACGTCCTTTCACAGACGTAAGCTAGTTCGAACGAGGCTTAGTAGGTTTTTATTTTACTATAATACAAAGAGCGAGTATGTTTGATCGAGTGTAGCGTGTTCGTCTTGATGTTTTGATTTTGACTGCATTCTATCTCGCCATTCCGTGTATTTTATGGATTCGCCTGCCTTTTCGTGATAGTGGGAGTTCAGACCATTTCGGGTCTGTATGCGCTGCATCTATTTGTGATTTACGGACTCTCTGTTCTATATTTATACACTCTATATTCTCTTGTCATTCGTGCATTTAGGATTTGACAGTTGGTAGACCGTAGGCAGGCCTGGAGTCTTTGTTCCGCGAACAAACTCTTACTATGGCCACTTGCTAGTCCAAGTGGTGATCTCAGGACGCTATTAATGTTCTCATTACTTATTATTAATATGATTATGATCAATACTAGACGAGTCAGGAGACACTAGTAAGAAAGAAATAACATAGACTCCCATTGACTCTAGGTGCTCAGTGTCTTTGACAGTGAATGTAGACAGCCAACACCCTACTCCCAAGCTTCTGATTCTCATTTCATCTAGCTCTGAAGACCAGTCAAACCTGGATACCAAGTATCTCACGTTGCGTTGGATTCAGAGCAAGAGAAGCTCACTTTACCATCCTAAATATCTAACCCACAAGGTTCTCCACAAGATTCTTCTGTCATCTGGCTCAAGAAATTAGTCTGAAGATTAGACCCAGTCTAAAACCTTAGAACTAAACGAGTTCCAGGTATTCCGTACCTCGTTGAAACCAAATCACACCAGTAAAAGGTGTGAAGTAAGAATGTGAAATAAATCAAACTCCAATTGACTCTGGGTGCTCAGTGTCTTTGACAGTGAATGTACACAATGAACACCTTACTGGCAAGCTTCTGATGCCCGTTTCATCTGACTCTAAAGACCAGTCAAGCCTGGATACCAAGCATCTCACGTTGCTTTGGAATCAGAGCAAGAGAAGCTCCACTTACTATCCTAAATATCTGACACACAAGATTCCTCTGTCATCTGGCTCAAGAAATTAGTCTGAAGATTAGACCCAGTCTAAAAGGTTAGATCTAAACGAGTTCCAGGTATTCCGTGCCACGTTGAAACCAGATCACACCAGTAGAAGCTAGAGTCTTAATAGACCACTGTGCATCTGATCTACCTAACTCCTAGTTTCCTTATTCTCGTTTGGTTTAGGCTCAAGAAGCATGCAAATAGTAATTCTACGTGTCTCGTAATAGGTCTGAGCCAGAACAAAGGTTTAGTGGCGATAACCAACTATTCCAAACAATTACTCTGTTCAGCCTGCAACTCACATAGTTCCCTGAATGTTGTTCCTCGAACTCCAAGCACTAGGCACACTTGGCTCCCCCCACGTGTTATCCAAAGCAGAAAAGCAAATGGTTCTGTGCTTGTTCAAGCTCGTCTACCAGTCGAGGTTCAAATCTTCGCTACGATTATTTCATCAGCGTTTCTTTGTCACAGTTCCGTGACACCGTCAGCTGCTTGGCACACGATGGAATTCCAAACGCAACACGGAATGTAACGATATTTCACGACGCGTCGGGTTCATTCCTTGAATGAAAGAAAGAACAAAGCCACCGTGCTCCCTTTCACTCCTATCTCACCTCCTTTCTCCTCTTTTTTTCTATAGGTTCATCCTTTATTCCAATCACGCGTTCCAGTTCCCTTCTCCGCTATTCAGCCCTCCTTCGATTCCGAGCGAAATGTTTCACAAGCGATTTTTCTCTGATGCACGAAATCACGGTTCGTTTGAAGCATCGTTGGAACGTGTAATCAGCCATAGCCAGTTCGCGCCTAATTAATACTTGTTTCCATCCTCATCTTCCGTGTTCCCGCTACCAGGGCTCAGCACCGAACGATGCGTTCCTCGCCTCTTTTCTCTCGTATTTTTTCCGTCTCATCCTCGTTTTATTTTCGCCCATTTTCGGTTGCATCTGACAACGCTGATGCGGGAATTCTTTTCGATCGATCTTTCAGATTGATTCCCGCGTGTCGAGTTTGGTTAGGTTGCCTGTCTTGAGGGTTGCGATTGGTGAAGCTTCTGTTAGTGATGGATGAAATATAATTAACAAGAACCTGTTTAGGAATTAACATTTAAAAGTAAATAATAAAATAAGAGCAAAATATTATAGTAATTCCATGTTCTTCGTTAATTACGGAAAAAATTAACTGAGCAGATATTGTAACCTATAATTTCTGTTAAAGTGGTAATCGTGCTTCGGTGTCTAGTGGCATCGGTACGTTGTGTTGGAGGGCATGTGGTGGGAGAGAAGAGTAGTAGAGTGTGAGAAATTGAGATAGCCACGTGCTCGTGTTTATGGTGCTGGTAGCGAGTGATATAAAAAAGAGCCAAAGAATTGTTTTTTATGTTCCTTCTATTTGTTAAAGTTATTTTTGTTTTCTTTCTCTTTTTATTAAATGTTTTTACTCAATAAGTTCCGGTGTACCTAGTTACTCAAAAACCTAACCTCAAACAGTTTCAAGATACATAATAATGCATTCTGTAATTTACATGTAACAAATATAATTATTATTCTTTACCAATTAATAATTTACCTATAATTTTATTCCATATTATTAATCCTATATTATTATCAGTTATTGTATTATCAATATTAGACTAATCTCTATACAGTGGATAATATATACATACAGGTATACGTACATTTCATATTGTTAGTGGTGGATGAAATATCAATAGGGATAAGAACAATTCTTTATTTAATTACAAAAAATGATCAAATATAAGTATTAGGTGTAAATCTAATTGATTTCTCACAATCACATGCCCACTCCTAGTTTCACTATTACAACTCAATTATAATTGATCCATGTCCAAGCTTTCTGGTTTGTTCTTTCTACTTTTATATATTATATGAATATACACAGTTTGCACATACCTCAATCATTATAGGCATACTTATTTATCATAATAACCAGAATCCATTAGATATTGGCATTCGGTGCACACTTGTCCCACTCATCCTTTTCTTACAGACACCGCTCCTTTGTATATTAATACATATATATTCAAAATCTATGTTAATCTTTACCACAGCTTGCTGTTTGAAAAGTTATTGCTACTTTTTTGATAATTTTGGAAATATTCTGTCTAAAGTATCTTTAGATTAACACTGAAACCCCATTTTTGAATATGAATGTTAATATTATATATTAACATGTTATATTATGTAAAATTATATATTATATTATGTTAATATTATGTAATATTATATATTATATTATGTTAATATTATATATAGGAAAAAACAAATACTGGAATAGATATTGATTTTGATGGGATTCATGATTTTGCATGATTAGTAGAGTTGTTTATTATTTAGGTATTTGGATATTAAATTTGATTACTTAATTAATGTATCTGTTGATAATGTCAAAAAATAATTATCTTAATATATAATTTCAAAACGAATTAACAATTTGTATTAGTAATCATATCAAGCAATTACAAATAATTATAAGTAATTGAAATAATTAAAATTGCAATTTTAGTATAAATGAAAAATTTCCAAAAATAATTGTTGTCAATTATTTCACTTACATTAATTGTAACAATTACAAATATCAACTATTAATAATCCTAAGAAATAACATGGAAGTAATGGATATCCATTCTAACCTCTAAATCTCTTCAAAGTATACGTCAGTCGCCATATTGTATTTTCTCTCAGCAAGAACCTTTTTCGCGTCTACCGCTTTCGTTACGTGTTAAATAATCCTCTTCTGTTACTCTAGTAATAATATTGACAGGAAAGTTATAAAATGGTTAAATAAGTTCCCAGGCGAGTAACTGGATTAAAGTACCGCGCGTCAGAGTGGTCAGGAAAATTTAAGTTCGAAATCCTTACGCGCTGGAACTTCCCGCAATTATTAAGGTATTAATTCACTTTTTAAGCTGTTCCAGCTCCGTACTTTTTTGTAATCGCAAGAAGGTGAAATTAAATTTTGCGACGGGATAGCCTTCATCCCCGTTGCAATTTTTCTCGCGTTATGGGATATATGGGTATTATGGCAATCAATATATACGTAATATACGCAACGAATTTCGATGAGAAATTTTTATAAATCCATTTTGTTCAAGAAAATTCTATTTAAATTTCACGAAAAGTCTGTTATCGAATTTTGAATCTAAAAATTTCGAAGTATCGTTTTATTTTTAGATCGATATTAAATTTTTCAGTTCCACATTTTTCTACGAAATTTACTTAATTTTGTAATTTTTGGAAAAGGTAATTTTTATGATATTTGTGGTATTTCAGAATATAAAATTGTGTATCATATATACGCACATATATAATTATATATTATTATTGTGCATGTATATTATTATATATATATTATTAAATATTATTTAGGACTATTAATAAAAGATGATTAGTAGCAGAAGCTCAATATTCTCATTGAGCTTTCGATCAACGTAAACTTTATTACAAAATAACAATGATAATTTGATACAATAAAGAAATAAAATAAGTTATTACAAAATGATTATTCTAACAAAATAATCATTAATAATAATAAATCAAAATATTTACAAATTTTTTCTTTACTTTCCGAAGCTTTTAAATTTTTAAAATTAAAAATTTCGATAAAATTTCGAAATTTCTATCGTGAACCAATAACAGCCACTTAAAATAACAAATTAGAAGCTATAACTATCAATTTCCAAAATTACATCGTAAAACCACGATAAAACCGAAATTAAAAAATTTCTATTACTCAAAATTGAAAAACCAACTTTCCGAACTTTTGAAATTTTCAAAATTACATCGTCAACTCATAATAAAACCGATATTAAAAAATTTCAATCTTAAAACAGTAACAATAATTCAAAATTAAAATGAAATAATAACTACCCTCTCTTAACCCCCACCCTCCCAAATTTTCAAATTTCCACGACACAATAACGATCATTAAAAATCAAATTTTGGTTACATACGAAAATTTCGATATTTCGTAGTTTGCGTCTAAAATAGTCATACAAAATTAACAAACCTCGTAATTCCTGCTTATATCTCCTGCTTCCACGAATAACTCAGTTTTTGCAACTACACGTAGTGTTTGGTCGACCCGTCACGTCCGTCGAATTCAGTTCGGAAAACAAACGTTCAAGGCTGAGAGGAATGAGCAGACTATACTAAACGAGCCTGTAAGGTCGTTCGTAGAACGTGAGACGGGTATTCCTCCGCTTCTCCGTCCTCGTCTCGCGATTTCCCGCCAGACAACTGGATATCCAAGAGGAAAGTCAGTGTAAATGTTAAAAGTTGCGCGTGAATTTGCATAGAGCCATGGAACTTCGGTTTCGCGGTTGGATGTCTGCGCGGATGGCCCGGTCTCAACTCCTGATGGGAGTCGAGGCGTAAAAGAGGAAGCCTTGGAGGTTAGGTTCTACTTCTAATCTACTTCTGTCCCGTCACTGTCCTCTTTGCGAGCCCGAATGGTTTCCGAAAAAATTTCTTCCAACTTGTAAATGTACCAAATGAATCTTTCTTATGAGAATTTAACGAAATGTCAAGGTCATTTTTTTTTTTTTAATTAAGTGGTACATTGGAATTCATTTTGTAATTTATAACGGATTTTTTGAAGAATAGTTGCTGTGTGAGATGGTTCTTTTTAAATTGTTTTATAGGTAGGAGTTTTGACAGGTTTAAGGGCGATCTTGCACTTAACTCACTAGCGCCACCACGACCCATATCTGCAATATACGTTTATCTTAAATGGTACTTATATCGTTCAATTATTTTCCGATTTTACCGATGTTATCTTGGAATTATCTTCTTATTACGTGTATCATATTGTTTTTACAATGTCGTTTACACATATTTTTTGATTGTATTTGCGAAGGGGTTAAGGAATCCGAGGAATCTCAGGAATTCGAGAAAAGAGTCAATTTTGAGAATTATTTCCAGAGAAACCGTAAGACTTTTTGACACGAGGTTTGAATCTTCTAGACTATTTATATTTCGAGAATACTCATGATTTTTTTCAATACAAAATAGTGAAAATTGTAGAAGTTATGAGATGGTAGATGCAGCCTCGTTTTTATAAAACGAGTTCAGCTGACTGACATAATAGCGATTATTGTGTTCCTCAAAATTGAAAAAGTCAAACAGTATTTCGATCAGTGAGGATACTATTGTAGCTCAAACTACAAAAAAGCAAAAAATATCTAAATTCCAAAAAATAGCAACACTTTGAAGTCCATATATATAATATAATATTTATTATTCGTTATTTATTACTTAATTTTATTACACCCTGTACAATTCGCAAGCAAAAATATATTTTTAATTAATAATTGAACTGAGATTAGTTTTATATTAATCTTAATATATATATACACAACAATTTGACACGTGTCACCAATATGGCGTCATGTCATCAATCGAACATTAAATACCAATTTTCTTCTGTTCCTTCATTTTTGAAATTAAAAAAAAATGCAAAAAGACGTCATACTATAAAATTCATAGTTCCTAACGATAAAGGCATATCTTCTGAAGATTCGTTCCAAATTTCAAGTGAATTGATCGATTAGTGTTCGAGATATCGCGTCAGACAGTTCACTATAAC
Source organism: Eufriesea mexicana (assembly GCF_001483705.2). NCBI lineage: Eukaryota > Metazoa > Arthropoda > Insecta > Hymenoptera > Apidae > Eufriesea > Eufriesea mexicana. The sequence goes on from NW_016934202.1 coordinate 150,897, forward strand.
ACGAATGTCAATTGATTTTTATATAATCGACACTTCTCGAAGAACATTTTGGGAGCTTTCAGCAAAGACCTAGGGCAACTATTCTGATGGCTACAGTGGCCTAATTTCTTCCTTCGTTTGCCCCAAAAATGCTTGTTGTCAGAGATAGAGCCGAATCACGACATTGCTGAGAGGATTGACAGAAAGCCTCGGTTTCTTCAGGAATATTGCAACCTCCTTTGCAGTTCACTCGTTCATAACCTTACCTAACCTTCTCCTGACTCGGTTCTTGACCTATCACGATTAGACAAGAATTTCAGGGAAATACGCAACTCTTGTACAGCTCTGTGACCAGATCTGCCTAGACGTGTTCGAGATTTACGACAAACCCATAAAGCTGTTCGCGCAGGGATCTGGGAACCCTCCTTTGTCTCGAAGGGACTCCTGAGATTCTGCTGCCCAAATGTGCGGGAAGCTCTGAACCATGGATTCCATTCCATTCGGAATCGTTTCGTCCTAACAATCCTGGTCTGAGGAATTAGGGTGCTGCATACGAAATTTCTACAGAATTTCGATTTCTGGCTATACCCTGCATTCGATTTTATTTTATTCATAATCGATATTGGGGATTTTGAAAGGAAGAAATTTCGATTCCTAACGAGTAATTATAAACCTTCGTGAATTATTAAAATGTTTAAATGATGGCAAAATTGGAAATTGAAAATTAAAGATTATTTTTGTGTTATGAATGATTGATGTTAGACGTCTCATCTTCGGGCAAGGAATATTAAATATTAACAGTTATTAAATTAAATATTAAGGAATATTAAATTTAAACAATAAATATTAGCAATATATTGAATATAATAGTAAACATGGTAAAATTTATTTGAAAAGTATGAAGATAATTGGATATTTGTGTAATTTTTTTATACGTATATATTTGAATTTGGGGAAAGTAATATTAAATAATACTAAAATTGTAAATTTATCAACAGATAAATATAATTAAAAAATTCGCTGAAAAAATTCGTGAATTTTTAAAATGTTTAAATTTGGCAAAATTGGAATTGTGAAAATTAAAGATTATTTTTGGGTTATGAATGATTGATGTTGGATGAATCATCATCCACGTGCAAGGAATATTAAATATTAACAGTTATTAAATTAAATATTAACGAATTTAAATTAAATTTAAACAATAAATATTAGCAATATATTAAATATTAACAGTTATTAAATTAAATATTAACGAATTTAAATTTAATTTAAACAATAAATATTAGCAATATATTAAATATAATAGTAAACATGGTAAAATTTATTTCAGAAGTATGAAAATAGTTGGATATTTGTGTAATTTTTTTATATGTATATATTTGAATTAGGGGAAAATTTGTGTAATTTTTTAATACATATATATTTGAATTTGGAGAAAATAATGTTAAATAATACTAAAAATGTAAATTTGCAGACAGATAAATATAATTAAAAAATTCGCTGAAAATATAATTTTATCACTTGGTAAAAATTGAAACTGTACTAAAGCTAAGAAAAATTATGTTTTGTCAAAGGATAAAAAGAAAGTTATTTTTATTTAATGAATAATTGATATGAAATATATTTCAAGAGACAAAAATTTATTGTAATAAACGTGTATTTATTATTAGCAAAATTATATCTCACAGAAATATTTAAACAGTATTATAGATCATTATCAACAAATAAAATATGAGAATATTCGCCTAACATTTTTATATGACTTCAAATTTAGCCAAAAAGAAAAAGAATTCGTATAAATTTTCCCCAAATTATACACTTTTAAATTACACACATATGTAAGAGATATTAGTAATCGTGGTGGTTCGTGAAATATTTAAAAAATCTTTCGTATTATAAATATAACGAAAATAGTATAACGACGAATGCATGTGGAGAGGTAAATTAATTATTTAGTACGTGGGAAAGAATAAATTAGAAAAGATTGGAAATGAAATTTAGGTCTGAAGGGTCAGAGAGTAAAATCCCTCTTAGTTTCACGCATCACACAGCCGCGTTTCCCAAGTTAATTTTCACGCGTTGGCCCTTCACAGCTGACTCTAGCGTGATTTTTTCTCACATCTATAGCTTTGCTCGTTTCATGCAGACACGCACGTATTTTCCCATGTAACTTAACAAACTCGTTAATCTAAGGTAAAATTGGATCGGGCTGCAGCGAACAGAAATAATATATTTTTCTACCAACATCCACTTGCGGTACTTTTTCTTTTGTTATTACTGTGCAAGTAGAATTATTTATTTTTATGTACTCTTGTGCTCAATATATTAAAATAATATAATATAACGTAATGCTATATAGTTAATTAATTTTAATAATTCTTTTCTCCTCGAAATATTTATATAATATAATAATATAATAAAATATAATTAGATAATAAAAGTAGAATTATTATTTTTTATGTATTCTTATGTTCAATATATTAAAATAATATAGTATAACGTAATGCTATATAGTTAATTAATTTTAATAATATATTTTTTCTCTTCAATATGTTTATGTAATATAGTAATATAATAAAAGTAGAATTATTATTTTTTATGTATTCTTATGTTCAATATATTAAAATAATATAGTATAACGTAATGCTATATAGTTAATTAATTTTAATAATATATTTTTTCTCTTCAATATGTTTATGTAATATAGTAATATAATAAAAGTAGAATTATTATTTTTTATGTATTCTTATGTTCAATATATTAAAATAATATAGTATAACGTAATGCTATATAGTTAATTAATTTTAATAATATATTTTTTCTCTTCAATATGTTTATGTAATATAGTAATATAATAAAAGTAGAATTATTATTTTTTATGTATTCTTATGTTCAATATATTAAAATAATATAGTATAACGTAATGCTATATAGTTAATTAATTTTAATAATATATTTTTTCTCTTCAATATGTTTATGTAATATAGTAATATAATAAAAGTAGAATTATTATTTTTTATGTATTCTTATGTTCAATATATTAAAATAATATAGTATAACGTAATGCTATATAGTTAATTAATTTTAATAATATATTTTTTCTCTTCAATATGTTTATGTAATATAGTAATATAATAAAAGTAGAATTATTATTTTTTATGTATTCTTATGTTCAATATATTAAAATAATATAGTATAACGTAATGCTATATAGTTAATTAATTTTAATAATATATTTTTTCTCTTCAATATGTTTATGTAATATAGTAATATAATAAAAGTAGAATTATTATTTTTTATGTATTCTTATGTTCAATATATTAAAATAATATAGTATAACGTAATGCTATATAGTTAATTAATTTTAATAATATATTTTTTCTCTTCAATATGTTTATGTAATATAGTAATATAATAAAAGTAGAATTATTATTTTTTATGTATTCTTATGTTCAATATATTAAAATAATATAGTATAACGTAATGCTATATAGTTAATTAATTTTAATAATATATTTTTTCTCTTCAATATGTTTATGTAATATAGTAATATAATAAAAGTAGAATTATTATTTTTTATGTATTCTTATGTTCAATATATTAAAATAATATAGTATAACGTAATGCTATATAGTTAATTAATTTTAATAATATATTTTTTCTCTTCAATATGTTTATGTAATATAGTAATATAATAAAAGTAGAATTATTATTTTTTATGTATTCTTATGTTCAATATATTAAAATAATATAGTATAACGTAATGCTATATAGTTAATTAATTTTAATAATATATTTTTTCTCTTCAATATGTTTATGTAATATAGTAATATAATAAAAGTAGAATTATTATTTTTTATGTATTCTTATGTTCAATATATTAAAATAATATAGTATAACGTAATGCTATATAGTTAATTAATTTTAATAATATATTTTTTCTCTTCAATATGTTTATGTAATATAGTAATATAATAAAAGTAGAATTATTATTTTTTATGTATTCTTATGTTCAATATATTAAAATAATATAGTATAACGTAATGCTATATAGTTAATTAATTTTAATAATATATTTTTTCTCTTCAATATGTTTATGTAATATAGTAATATAATAAAAGTAGAATTATTATTTTTTATGTATTCTTATGTTCAATATATTAAAATAATATAGTATAACGTAATGCTATATAGTTAATTAATTTTAATAATATATTTTTTCTCTTCAATATGTTTATGTAATATAGTAATATAATAAAAGTAGAATTATTATTTTTTATGTATTCTTATGTTCAATATATTAAAATAATATAGTATAACGTAATGCTATATAGTTAATTAATTTTAATAATATATTTTTTCTCTTCAATATGTTTATGTAATATAGTAATATAATAAAAGTAGAATTATTATTTTTTATGTATTCTTATGTTCAATATATTAAAATAATATAGTATAACGTAATGCTATATAGTTAATTAATTTTAATAATATATTTTTTCTCTTCAATATGTTTATGTAATATAGTAATATAATAAAAGTAGAATTATTATTTTTTATGTATTCTTATGTTCAATATATTAAAATAATATAGTATAACGTAATGCTATATAGTTAATTAATTTTAATAATATATTTTTTCTCTTCAATATGTTTATGTAATATAGTAATATAATAAAAGTAGAATTATTATTTTTTATGTATTCTTATGTTCAATATATTAAAATAATATAGTATAACGTAATGCTATATAGTTAATTAATTTTAATAATATATTTTTTCTCTTCAATATGTTTATGTAATATAGTAATATAATAAAATATAGTATAACGTAATGCTATATAGTTAATTAGTTTTAATAACATATTTTTTACCAAATTATTTATATTTCTCTATACTTGTATTTTCCTTCATTGAAAGGAAAAATATTGGAAAGTATAAATTGTGTAAAATTATAGTGATTTTGTAAGTATAGGATGCTTCTTGATATAGCATATTTAAAGAATGAAGTGGATGAAGAATTTATTGAAAATCATTTTCTAAAAATTGTATTTAATTGCTTAATGGTCTTATCGAGGGGAAATTCTGAGAAGAGGAATTTATTATTTATTTCGTTTTGAATTTTACAATTGCGAATATCATTTTATTTTGCAACGAACAAATATTTTTTCACCTATTCAAACGCAGAATTCTCCATATCTCAAAATACACGTGTCGTATCCCAATTAAGAATATTATTAGCGTTAAAATTAAATATTAAAATTAGAGAATGTAAGAAATAATGAAGAGATAGGGATTCGAAGGCAAGTGAAGAAATTAAAAAATTTCGGAAAAATTCCGAATGGAAGCGTAATATTAATCTAAAGAGTCGATTGGGTTGGTACATATCTGGAAACGATAAGAGGATTAAACGAGTGGAACGTCGATTGCTGATTAGATTAATATCGCGTGCAGTAATTATATGTTAATAATTAGAATTTCAATTATTATGAGCGTTTAAAGGAGAAGGTAATTAAAAATTGCAAAAATATTGTGTTATGTAATATCACAAATTCTTCGTTCACGTTAATTCATATTATCAAAATTCACAGTGATTTATGTTTAAATATAAAATATATTACTGTATTATTTTATAATTTATATTCCAGCATTAACATGTTATTTTATCAGAATAAAATATGAGATTAAATTATTACGAATTACAGTTGAAATATAAATTTTCGATAAATTGGGTATCACCATTTCCGTAAATATAAAAATTTTAATATATTCCACTCGTTTATTTGCCTCCATTTTTGTTTAAAGAAAAGCAATCTTAATCTTTTTTGTTACATTTTTGTGTTATGTTGATGCTGTTCGTGACAAGAAATTCTTTTAAGAATAACTATAAACTGTAACTATATATGCAGGACATGACTCGAAATTTGAAATAAGCCGTTTGATATGTCAAAAATATGTTAGAATTTTGAGTTCTAATTTTAGTGATGCAAGAAGCAAGAATTTTGAACTTAGCACGGATAACTCTAAAACACTGTTAACAAATCTGTACTTACTGTGGACTGTAATTACTCGTGACTAGACATTTATCAATTCGAAGATTTACATTTATTACCTCGGTTCCATTTAATCATACAAACTAAAGCACTTTGGTCCTAGTTGAAGGTACCATAAACGCTACAGTAAACACATTATTCCTCCCGACTCATTTATTCTCGGTTCAATCGGGAACAAGGATCAAGAGAGGAAAGCAGAAAATTGGAAAAAGAAAATAGGAAATAGGGAAAAGAAAAAAGGAAAAACTAAGTAAGAACAGAAGAGCGGGAAAAGAAGGAAGGAAAACTAAAAGAAGTAGGAAGAGACAAGAAAAGCAGAAAATAGGAAAAAAGAAAAAGAGAAACTGACGAAGAACAGAAAACAGGAAAAAGAAAAAAGGAAAATCAGAAGAAAATTGGAAATATGGAAAAGAAGAAAAGAAAAACAGGGAATAAGGAAGCTAAAAAAGAGAAATACAGAAAATAGGGAAAGGAAATACTAACGAAAAGCAGAAAATAGAGAAAAGAAAAAAGGAAAACTGGTGAAAAACTGAAAATAGGGAAAAGAGAAACGAAAAACTAAAGAAAAGCAGAAAATATGGAAAAGGAAAAAGGAAAATAAGAAAATAAGAGAACTAGAAAAAAAACAGGTAATAGGAAAAAGAAATACTAACTAAGAGCAGAAAATAGGAAAAAGAAGAAAGAAGAACAGAAAGTAGGAAAAGGAAAAACGAAAAATTAAACAAAAGCAGAAAATATGGACAAGGAAAAAAGAAAATAAGAAAATAGGAGAACTGGGAAAAAAGAAAATAGGAGAACTAGGAAAAAAGAAAATAAGAAAATAGGAAAACTAGGAAAAAAGAAAATAAGAAAAAAAACAGAAAATAGGAAAAAGGAAAGCGAAAAACTAAACAAAAACGGGAAATATGGAAAAGGAAAAAAGAAAATAAGAAAATAGGAGAACTAGGGAAAAAGAAAATAAGAAAATAGAAGAACTAGAAAAAAAGAAAATAAGAAAATAGGAAAACTAGGAAAAAAGAAAATAAGAAAATAGGAGAACTAGGGAAAAAGAAAATAAGAAAATAGGAGAACTAGGAAAAAAGAACAGAAAATAGGAGAAGGATAAAAGGGGAAAAGGGAAATTAAAGGAAAACCGAATCCAACGTAAGAGTGAAAATTTCTCTCTCCATGGTCCGCGCGAAGGAGTTATCGCGGGCTGTAACAATGGCGATTGTAACGGATATTATCGCGACAAGCACCACTCACTTCGGCTTAACGTTCCTTATTCATCAAACCCGGACGCGAGAACGTACCGCGAATCGATCTATTTTCTTTGTTACACGTCCTCTCCCCCTCCCCCCTCCCACCGCCGCGTCGCTTTTCCGTCGGTTCTTGCTTTATGCTGGTTGGAACAGCCTGTTAAATGAAGCCAAGATCTCTTCGGGCTTTCGCATACACCGCGCATGCTGCTTTTACACGTCGAGTGTATTTTTGCCGTGCCACGGCGAGCGTTACCGCGAGGCGATATTACTCTCTCGTGCAAACCGTCTGACGAAGTGGGGAGATTGTAAAAAGAAAAATTCTCTCCCCTTTCCGACGTGTCATTCGCTTGGAAAAAGTTACCCCGATCGTGACTCGGCTGATGGTTACGCCTTGCCTGTGTTCTAACTGTTCATGGGAATCTAGGGTTCCCTAAATCGCGCTGATCTGGGGTTCCCTAGACCGTGGACGATTAATAGTTCGTTCGTATCACGAAACTTTCGTTCTTTTATATGTAATACCTCTTTGGGGCTGAATACAGATTTGTATGGAAAGATATCGTCCTGTAATTAAATTTGTACTAATGGAAAAGTAGTGTCCCCTAGACTGTGGAAATCTAGAGTTCCCTAGACCGTGCATCATTAATGGTTCTATAGTTTAATGTTTGTATAACGAAATTTGTGTTATTCAGTAGGTATTATTTCTTTCAGTTTGGATAATGTATGCGAAATTATTTGTATTTACGAGAATCTGGAATTCCCTAGACTGAGATTTATAGGTCCCTAGACTATGATTCATTATCAATCGTTTTAACGATTGTACATTGGAATTTACGTTCTTCGACTGGTAATACTTCTTTCAGTCTTCATAAAATTTATTTTCATGGACATCCAGTGTTCCCTAAATTGTGTGTATTTAAGGCTCCTTAAACTATAAAAGGATCTAAAATTCTCTAGATTATCAAAATATAGAGATAGAATGTGAGAACCAAATATAGAAATTACTTCACGAAATTACACAATTATTGGACCATAGTTAAATTCGTATTTATGAGATCGATAGAACGATTCCCTAGACTTTGTTGATCTAGGGTTCCCTAGACTGTAACGATCACTTGCAATTCGATAATTCATAGACTATTACACTGGTTGTGTAAAAAATAAAAAATTTAAAAATAATCTGTAAGATTCACACGATGAAAATCATACTCTTCTATTTATCCTAGATACGAGTTAAGTTAACGATGTATAATTAATTATACACTAGACTTACAGAGAAATCTAGGGTTCCCTAGACTACAAGAATCACTAATATTTCAATATTTCGCTAAGTATATCGATTACGAAGCATGAAAAGGGTAAGGTATCGCTGATAATTCATTGGTAAAGAGGAACAACAAAACGGTACAAAGATTCTACGTTCTAACATAGATGGCGACACTAGCGTCACGCGGTATCAAGTAAAATAAGAAAAATTACGGTTTTCAGCATGCACGAGCTGCAAGTGATCGTTAAAATTTTTTATTTGCGAGCGGGACAGCTTATATATTGTACGTAGCATCCGCTTTCTACGTTGCCGGGAAAATAGTGGTGCGTTTAAGCATGTAAGGAAGGATGCACGGGCACGCGCTGCTCGTTTACCCCGAGAAAAAATCGCGCGTTATGTTTCCAGGGGGAAAACGATATTACCAACCGGCTGGATACAATGACATTATGAAGGAGCAAGAGAAAAATAACGTTGAATTTTTTTATCAGCCTAGTGCACTTTTTACGCGCGCGTAAAAGTAACGGTATGCAAGCCTGGAGTCTATAGGGGGATTCTGAGAACAGTATCAAACGCGAAGATACATGGTATAGGGAGTTCTGGATTCCTAGGAGCGATTGGAAAATTCCTCGAGTTGCACGAAGTTTCAAATACGAACCAAGAATCCATAGTTGTCCATAATTTACAATCACTTTCATGACTATTAATAATTGGTCTATAGTGTCCATAGAGTGATTATAAAACAGTATTAAAAGCAATATGTATAAAAGAGCATACTGTTTTAAGTGTCACTATATGAAAGATGTATAATTATGTACAATCTCAAGTGATTCAAATTCTTGGAAGAAGATTGATTTGGAAACCTGGTTTAATTATTAATTAAAAATAATAATTCATACCAGTCATACCAAACTCAGCAGCTAGTAGTGAAAATTTAGATTCCCATGACCTCGATGGTCCCAACATCTATGTAGGATGATATATAGGTTTTCGGGCCAAAACTGATTATCACGTGCCTGGCCCCTGGTTCATCGGTCGGGTCGAAACTGATTATCACGTGCCTGTAACGTGGTACGTCGGTCGGGTCGAAACTGATCATCACGTGCCTTTAACGTGGTACGTCGGTCGGGTCGAAACTGATCATCACGTGCCTTTAACGTGGTACGTAAGTCGGGTCGAAACTGATTATCACGTGCCTGTAACGTGGTACGTCGGCTGAGCCAAATGTAAACACCGCGTGTCACGCCTATGGTTTGTTGATGTACCCCACGTAAGTCGTGTACGATTGGTACAACTTAAGGCAAATTTGCCGAACCGTGGAATTGTTGAATCTTAAATCGTAGAGCAAGGGGTTAATACTGTCTTCTTTGCTAGAGTTCTTCCTAGCTCGCAATACCACAATAGTGTATATCGTCACTAAGTCGTTCTTGCTCGACGACGATTAGTGTGCCCTTAGAGAATCTCTCTTGTTTCATAGCTAGCCGTCATCATTCTATTTACAAGCTTATTTTATTCTATTAAGAAGCCAGCAATACTATCTTAAGTCACCCAAAAAGGATTCTACATATAGAATCTTCTGATATCAGAAGACTTGGAACTACTGCCACCACTAGATCTAGTAGACTAGTATCTCATCTGGACTGAACCGAGCTGAACTTGTTTCATTACTAAGATGAAGGTGACTCCTTAGGACTCTGGACTATAACCTGTCCAACTAAACGAATCTCACTCTTGCGAACCTCTTCTTCCCTACCTTCCCTACAACCAAATCCTTCAGAAAACCAAGAGTCACCAGAATATACTCCATTCACGTGACAAGGAACTCTCCTTTTTATTTATTAAGACATAACAAGACCTTCGTCCCCAATTTTCCTCGCAGCCCAAAATCCAGACACCCTCTCAGATTTCACGACGACAGTTGTTTTACTGCGTCGCGATTGAATGCTGATGGATTCGGACGGGTCGTAAATCCGTCTCGCGACCTCGCAATGTTGCCCGCCAAATTAATCTTGGGCAACTGTTTAAGTTGCATGAGCGGAAAGGAGTCGTGTCTTCGACGTTTCGAAGCAAACGTGGCGTCTCGTTGATTTTGAGAGAACTGGTGTCTCTGTGGCTCGAAGAGACTGGTGTCTCTGAGTATTGGAACTGTTTCAAGAGAACTGGTGTCTCTGAAGTGTCGAAAGAAAGTGAGCTCCTCGATCTTCCTAAGATCGGTCTTAGGAAAAATCGGGAGCTCGCCAAATGTAATTGGCTGTTTTGACCAAGGGCGTTCCCTTGGTCCGCGAATCGGTGACCTTGGAGAAAGGGAAGGTTCCCCCAAAAAGTAACCGATAGTGGAGGAAACCCTCTCCTCCAAGGTGGGGTACGCGGGGTCCACCCGCGCGCTGGTGACCCCATCGGTCGTTTATTACCCCTAGCGAGGGCCTGAGGCTTCCAACGTGTGCGGACCACGTAGAGCCCTCAGGCCTGTTGTCAGCCAAGTCTTAAGAGCCGTCGCCTAATTTCGTTAAATTAGGGATTTCCAGGATTCTCGTGATCCGCGACACGAGAAGTCAAAGAGAAAAGGTGGAAGCATTCAAACATGCTGAAGGCATGGAGAGGAAAATTCCTATGCCGAATTGTTCGACCCTAAGACCTGGCTGTTGGAAGACCGTAACCTTGTTCCACGACGGAACAACAGTTTTGAGCCAGCCTGTACTCTAATACAAAAGCTAAACAGTCTTCGGAAAGGGAACAGAGGGTCCAACTGGTCTATAAAGCTCGCTGGTAGCCTGCGAGCATTGTCGAAATTTTTAATGTCACTGTTTCCACCTGGAAATTTTGTTCTCTTCGAGCTTTGCCCCGCCCTTTATCCAGCCTCGTCGTCGTTTTTCTTGACTCCTCGTGAAAGGGGGTTACGAAAAGCATCGGTCCTACGCCGCTGTCCGACCGTGCTCGCGAACCATTTAATTGGTCGATGCTGGTGGCTGTGCAGCTTCAACCCTTGGCGCAAATTCAATTTGGGTTGCCGGTAATGCGCGGTGCAATTGTTATAACCGAATTGCTGAATAAACTTTTAAACGAGGAGAGAGGAGCGTGGGGGGACGGGGGGCTGAGCGTGGCTGCGGAGAGAAGATTGGTCGGGCAGAGATGATGAGAATATAGGGGTTCGATCCTGTGTTGGTGATTGGCCTGTGATGGAGCAGGAGATACGCGTTTCGAGAATTAACAGCAGGTTAATTGAGTGTTCGGGGGGGGGGGGGGGGGGAATTTTGGGAATTTGTTGAAGATTCGTTTGGGATTGGTGCGTTTGTAGGTTGGGTTGGGTTAGCTAATCGTGTTTGGGGTCTGGGTAGATGGCGCTGGTGTCTCTTAGAGTGGATCTCAGGCTGGAATGTGTTGTATAATTCGCGAATACGGAATTTAGTATTGTTAACTTTTACATGTCGTATTGGTTTATGTATCATGTATTTCTTGTGTATATTTACTGTACCGATGTTAATACATATCGTGTTAATATTATTAATTTTAATGGTAATGGTGGAACTAAGATAAATTGGTCAAAATGACTGGTTTGGGAATTTTTGTTTTTTAATTAATGAAAATGTACACCTATTTTTATTTATTTTTATTGTACCATTAAATTTAATGTTAGCGTGTATACTATGTTTAGGAACAGTATTATGTGTATTACAATATTTCTTTGCACTTAATTGGAGGAATTATAAAAATATTAATAATTTTTGCCAGTAAAGGTAAAATATTCTATAAAATTATTATACAAATAAATTCATTGATACGTCCAATTTTTTTCTTCTTTGAAATATTAAAATTACTATTATCGTGCACACTATGTTTAGGTACAATATTATGTGTACTGTAATACCTCTTTGCGCTGTATTGCAGCTATTATAAAAATTTTTATAATCCACAATTAAAGGTGAAAAGTTCTATAAAATTAATTAGAAATAAATTTATAAATATCTCAAATTTGTTTTCCTTTTTGAAACATTAAAATTACTATTGTCGTGCAAACTGTGTTAGGTATAATATTGTGTGTGTTACAACACCACTTTGCACATTATTGAAGCCATTATAAAGATATTAATAATCCACAATTAAAGTTGAAAAATTTTATAAAATTAATTAGAAATAAATTTATAAACATCTCAAATTTTTTTCCTTTTTTGGAATATTAAAATCACTATTATCGTGCACACTATATTTAGATAGAATATTATGTGCAATATTATTGCAATGCCCCTTTGCACTTCATTGGAGCCATTATAAAAATATTAATAATTTTTACCAATAAAGGTGAAATATTCTATAAAATCATTATACAAATAAATTCACAGATATCTACAATTTCTTTTCTTTTTTGAAACATTAAAATTACTATTATCGTTTACACTATGTTTAGGTACAATATTGTGTGTATTACAATACCTCTTTGCACTTATTGCACCTGCTATAAAAATATTAATAATCCAAAATTAAAGGTGAAAAATTCAATAGAATCATTAACAAATAAATTTATAAATATCTCAAATAATTTTTTTTTTTTTAATTATTAAAATCACTGTTATCGTGCACACTATATGCAGGTACAATATTATGTGTATTACAATACCTTTTTGCACTTCATTGGAGTCCTTATACAATTATTAATAATCTACAATTTCTTATTTATTTTTACCTTTACCAATACAGTTGAAAAATTCTATAAAATTATTATACACATAAATTTTTCTCTTTTTGAGAAAACGGAGTTCTAAATACTATACAGTATAATACAATGTTATCATATATTATATATTATATTTTTATTATCTCTATTATACATCATAATAACATATATCTGTATATACATCAATTTCTAATTTCCAATCAGATTTTCACTATCAACCTGATATCACCGACTTACAGGGACGTATCACGCTAAAGCAATATGGGTGCATTAATCTTTTCCATTGGTGAACGATATACAGGGTGTCCCAAAAAAACGTATACACTATTTAATACCTTATTCTTTCTAATTTATTTTTTCTTTTCTAGGTACAACCCATTTAAAATAATGTCTAATTTTAGACGAGACTTTGAAAAATGTAAATATATTTTAAAGTGCTATCACAAGTGTGAAAACATACTGGAAGTAAACCATCTGAATATATACTGTTTTTCTAATCACGCAAAGTGTGTATACATTTTTTGGGGACACCCTGTATTTCGCTGGTTGATTCCTAGCTATCCAATTCTTCGGACCAGGTACGTGTCTCAAAGTTATTTATTAGGGGTCTCGAATGAGAAATCCGACGTGTCTTTCATAGCACTATTTCACGATATCAGGCTGCACATAGGTGCACAGTCTGTTCGAAAAGTAATAAGATTGTATCAATACCAGCTTCTCTAAGCTCCATTTTCAAGGATCGAAGGGAAGGCCTTCAAAGCAGTTCCCTCTGGTGGCGATACGCTGATAAAGATATTTTCCTCGCTGCTTCGAGCATCGCTGGGAGACCTCGCCCTTTAGAGTGTTCGTCTGGTAGGTCATGGTCTTTCGAATGTTTCCAGTTCGTATGAAAATAACAACCTTTGAGGCGATTTCGAATTTCGGGAATAAGAGAGAATTCCGAAGACTTTAGGTCTTCGGTGTAAGTAGTTCAGAGTGAAATTCAGCTGGCAGATCTCAATCCGGATCTTATTATTTATCTGGCCATTATTTTGCGTTAATTAAATTAATTAGGATGCACAGTGAATGAATTTTATTTGGAAATGTGCTAGTATTTTGAAAAGTATACGTGGTATTATTTATTTGACCTTGTTAAATATTTTTACAAATTTTTAAACAAGTATTACATTTTTTAAGTATTAACAAATTTTAAGTATTCAATTTTTAAACAAGTATTTATATTCTTTTTGTCAAATATTCTAATAGTCGACGATAGAACGTTTTTGAAACACTGCTTATTTGTGGCTGTTGCAGAAATGATTAAATACAGAGTTTTAAAATTGTTAATATTAGTTTGGTACAGAAATTTTATATCTCATGGTATCTAATATAATAGTTTATGCAGAAGAGACAGACAAGTATTATAGTATTTTATTTAGTGATATTATTTAAAAAATGTTTTATTGCTAAATATAGGAATTTTTAATAAAAAAAAATATAGATTCTAATTTAGAAATTCAAATATGACCTTGACAGAGCTTTCCAAGGTCACAACAAGGACAAAGTATTAACCATGATAAATATTAACATGATGTGTATCCTCTGTCAGTCTACAAGACTCATTAAAAATATTTTGTCATATTAATTGTAATATTTATTAAGATTAATATTTAAATGAAATAATTAATATTTATTACATACATCTTATATAGCAAAATATTT
>NW_016934202.1:165812-186374 GCF_001483705.2 Eufriesea mexicana
TTTATATTTAATTTAACTGAATATTAATTCAGTATATTATATTTAATAGAACTATTTATTATATTTTATACAAGATTCGTTAAAAATATTTTGTCATATTAATTGTAATATTTATCAATATTAATATTTAAATGAAATAATTAATATTTATTACATACATCTTACATAACAAAATATTTAATTGCATCATATCAACTTAATATTTAATATTTCATCATCAACTGTTAAATTCAAATATTATATTACATAGAATTATTTATTATATTTAAATAATTCTACATATTGTATTTAATTTAATTTAATATTAATTCCATACATTATATTTAATAGAATTAATTATTATAATTTATTTTATTGTTTATAATCTATATACCTTGTACAAACAACTGTATACACTCTGAATTATTTCATGAAATTAAAGTTGCAGAAATTAGGTCCTAGTAATTTACTAATTTATCAGTTTTTACCACTTTTCACTAGATTACCAGTCAGTCAAAGTTTGACGTCTAAATTTTGAAGCAAATAATCTCGTCATTTTTATCACGGAACACGTGTTCCCTGTCTACCAATGACAAAAATAGAGAAGCACAGTGTATACACTCGTTAGAAAATATTTCTCTTCTATCTTCCCTTTATTTCTCTCTCATGTGTAAAACCTGAAAACACGCTAGCACACGCATAACGTTAGCCTGCGATACAGAGAAAAATACCTTGTTTCCTGCGTTGCTCGTTTTCTTTGCCTATTACACAACATTTTGTTGGCTACGATTCTTTTCTTTCTTTTTTTTTATCGCGAGAGGCACTTGTACAAAGGGACATCGAGATCTTGGAAAAAGTAGTAATTTTTTACGAGACTTCCTCGATGGGAAAAATTTTCTCTCGGTATAAAGTGTGCCTCCAGTAAACCAGAAAATTATATCTCCTCTTATTTCAAGAAAGGTTTTCCTCCTCTCGTGTAAACTGTTCTATACTATGGATAAATTCGCCATAGTATCGTCGGCGAAATGCATCAAACATTTTTGATTCCATTTTGATGACACCCCCCTCTTCTTTTCCTTTTTATATCTCTTCTACCTACGTTACGTATAATATCCACGTAAAATTTTATTTTACCCCCCCCCCCCCCCCCCCCAAGGTTTCAACACATTGGTAAAATACACGAAACATCGATAAACCTTCGAAATACAGAAAAATCGGGTTTGAATTTACGATAAAGCTAAAAAGTGTATTCCATTTAATTTATTTTACTATGTTCTTGTGTTTTCATTTGTGATAAATAATTAGCTTCTTTATTCGTGTTAAAAATTCAGGATTTTTAGCACTCTCGACTGCTCGTGTCTTGTTAAAAATTAATTACATTCATTGTTAATTAGTTTTTCAAAATTTATTTTTAATTTTATATATAACTCATTAATTCAGTGAGTTATCGAAATAGAAATATGTTAATAATATTTGAAACTATTTTAAAGTCTTCGTTCTGCCTATTTATTTATTTATTTGTAAAAATTCGTAAGGAAATTTAAATGAATAATTAATTATTTTAGTTTAATGTGTTATTTACTTATTATTTAATTTAATAATTAATAACTAAGCGATTTCTTAAAATTATACTTTCTTTTCATAATTTATTCGTTGATTTAGTGACTGAAAGGGATAAAGGTCGGGTATAAGTCAGACACTACTTTCTCATTCTTGTCTTTTTTAATATTTATGAGAATTATCGACTCGTTTACTATTTCTCACTTCATTTACATTATACTTTTATCTCATAATCGATTCATTGTTTTAACAGAATTATTGGAAGATCAATTATAAATGTCAAGGAATTTTAAACACATTTATCCATTCGTTTCTTGTTTAAAATTCACGTGAACGGTAATTCATAATCATTCTTCATCATCGACTACTTTCGTTCCTAAATAATTTCTCAGGATCGTCTTTCTATCTCGTAATCAACTCGATGCTTTAAAGCTATTTAAAGGCAAGAAGATCAGTCATAAATCAGTCACTCTTGACCTTCTTTTTAAAAAATTCACACAAACAGCTATTATTCTCTCTTATCGACTATTCCTGATTCTAATCAGTCTCCCAAAATTACGTTTTTATCTCACAAACGATTTATCACGGTATAAGGTTACTCGAGATAAAAAGATCAATCATAAGTCAGGCCCAAGCCTAATCGTCTTATATTCCAAATATATTAACATCCACTTATCACACGTGGTAAAAATTTCTATCTATCACCTTCGTACTGTTCGTGCAACCCAACATGTCCATACAAAAATTTAATTTAAACTATTAAAATTAAAAAATATAGCTTAAGTATAAGACACTATATAAAACGAGCCAGCCAAGGATCGTTGGATAAAATTGACATTCTCCTTTCGAAAAGGTATCCAGATTGTCCAGTCTTTACGGGAACTAGTGACATTCATCGTTAAACAAAAAGTGGTAGGACGGTTCCAGCATTTTTATCGGAGCTTTTATCGAAATGTCAATGACAAATAACAGATATAACGAGATTCAAGGTTTCGTCGGAGATCCATCGTTAGCCGAGGGGGTCGTAATTGTCAACTTAATGGAAAATAGCTCGTCTTGAGTAAAGTAAGTGGAACAAAGGCCGGCCAAATCGAAGGAATGCACTTGACAGCCTAATTAAAGACAGTACCGTATTTTTAGGACATGTCTGATTATTATCCCTGTTTTCTACTTGCCTGACGTTCTTCGTCTTGTTGTCCTTTTGACCTTCTATTTTTCTTTCTTTTAAATCGATAGGAGAGAATTTATTACGTTTATCAATTTTAGATAATATCTTGCACATTATATTTAAATTTATATAATAATTTATATGATATATATATAATATAATAATATACAATTTATATAATATCCATTTAAATTCGTATAATATGTTATGTAATTTCTGATATATTATGTACGAATTTAAATAGTAATATTAATAGTATTAATAGTATAATTAATAATATATCAATAGTAAAATTATTTAGTAAATAGTATATTATGTAATAATTACATTATATATAAATTTTTGATATATATTAAATAAAAATTTTTATCGGGGTATGTATTACATTATATATATACATTTACATTGAATTACCAATTACTTTGAAATATACAATTTCTAGTACGTTTTCTAAAAATTTTATTACGGGGGGAACGATTAGTTTTATTTTTCCTTCGGCCAAAACTTGTTCGTAATTAAAATTCTGCTACGAGATTTATTTTATCTGTTACTTTCAAAAGCATTCGCAGATATAAAATCGACCCGACCTTTTTATTCATTTTACAATAATTATTATCGCGGATGAAAGTTTGGACGAAGCCAGGACTCGAATATCGAACTTCGTTATCGATTTAAAGGAAATCTACATTTTAATGGATTCATAGGAATCGTTAATAAAAGAGAATTGGTTGGAATGGAAAACACACCGTTTGCCATTATCTTTACAACGGGAATAAATTGGCATTCATTTTAAATCTTATTATATTAACATTATTATGTGTATTATTAATATTATCATTTTTATTGGCAGTGTGTATGTATTATTGATATTAATGTCTCGATTGGAAAATAAAATTTAGACGAAAGCGATGGACTAATAAATACAAACGAAAAATACTGACGATGAGTGAACGATTAGCAAACAACGTGCAATGCAGAATAGAACGGAATTTCCCAGGTCAAATAACTCACGCGCGCCGCCACTCGAGAGACTAGCGTACTAACGCCGCCATTTGTCATCCGCGAATCACAATTCAGTCTCGTGCCAGTTTCAATATTTAAAGACGATCTTATAAATAATTATCGCTGATCGAATTATAATTTCTTTTTTAATAAATTGCAAAATTTTGCAATTTTTCCATGACACATAAATTGATAGAAATACATAAAATAGACAGTAATAGTTAGATGTAATAATTATTGTGCCTTAAATGAGAAAATATTTTTTAAAATAAATTGCAAACGCTTTCAATTTTCCCGTGATACATAAATTGATAGAAATACATGAAATGGACGGTAATAATATATTAATATAATATAATAATAATTGTTATTGTTGCCTTAAATAAGAAAATATTGACTTCCAAAATTCGAAATAACAGTGTGAGAAAAAGCTGTTTTCGTTTTCCAGGATTATATTTGCAATATGGTGGTGAACACATGTAGAACTTGTACCAGGAGGGCGTCACGAATTTTTACTAGCTCCCCATGCCCATGGTGCAATTAAGTGATAGCGTAATGAGAACAAAGGTGCACTAGAAAGCTTTTTACGGTAATGACCAATGAGTTCCTGTGTATCTGTAGAAACGAGCTGGTAGCGAAGAGAAGTAACACCTATTAGTACGTTTCTCAGTGTGGCTGTTACGGTTGGTTACACCGTGCTATAGAATCACCGTAGAATTTTATTTACATGGAACAAACGCGTCAGGTTTCAATTTAGTGTCTGTAATTATTATACTTTTTCCTCGGCGACGAAAGTCCTGAATATATATATATGATATGCAATAAAGAAATGAAATCTTGGTATTAAACATATAATATAATTCTTCACTAATTTATTTGGCAATCAAATTTAATTAAAATAATAAATACTCAATAAAGGATATAAAATCAATAAAATTGGAAATATATTTAACATGCAGTTTAATAAATATAGAAAAATAATAACAGGTAAAAATAATTTGATTGCTTTTCATTTACATTTAATATTATTTAATATTCCAGTTTACTTGTAATATATATTTATTACAGAGTTAAACAGAGGCGTTGTTTAATGTATAATAATAAAAATTAAATCATCCAATAACGTGTAAAAATATTTTTGCTTGTATATATATATTAATATTTAGTAATTATTTGACATAATAACAAAAATTAAATCATCCCATAACATGTACAAATATTTTTACTTATATATATTATTATTTAATAATTATTTGGCATTTAAGTACGATCCAACAGAGTAGGTTTAGAATTTTTATTTTTATTTATTTACAGCAATACATATAGGTACGTTTATAAATGTAGATATATACTTTAGTACTTCTTGTTACTTCTGATGGACGAGATGAATTGAAATATACTTCTCATACGTTTTGTGCATCACACGCGACATGCAAACGTAGAAAAATCTGTTTAGAACATCGGATTCGACGCACAATACAGCAGGGGGTTAGCTCAAAATCATCATCAAAGGCTGTCTGGAAACGATTCTGTGTTTACCAGACGACGCTGTAGCCGGATGCCTGCTTGGCGTGGAATTTCACTGGCGCACTTTGCCCTCTGTTTTCATGGAGGCGAGCTAATTTTTGTGCGAGTCAGTCGACATACGTTCTTTTTCTGCCTGTTTCCCTGTGTACTCGCCTTCTTTCCACCCTTTTTCCGCACACTCTCGGCGACGTCGATTTTTATTTACACGTGCATCAGAAAATTAATTCTGTTCCAAGACTAAAGAGTAATTCTGAAGAAAACCCCCATATTTCCCATATTTCCCATATTCATTCGCATTATCTCCCATATTTTACGCAGACGAATTAATTAATCGTCAGATCGACAGTCATGACGGATCATCAGACGTAAAAGTACTGATATCTCATCATCGTTCACCTTACCCTGAATTTTTTATTTAACACACTGATAAGTTTTGCTCAAATTTTCAGTCAGGTTGGTCGTACATCATTATTTCAATAAAAGTGCAATTTGGTTTTCAAATTAAATGAGAAAATACAAGTATAGGAAAAATGAAAACAAATGTGAAATGAGAGAGAACACTGATCTTAGAAATACAGACAAATTTAGTTTTAGTTTTTAAATAGTTTATTCCATTTGTTTCATCAATGGGAGTTCACTTAGTACCTAGTAAAATTATGGGTTTATAGTTGTAAAATAATTATGATACATATTTTCTTTTAAATTCTTTTATTATTCAAGGAAGGTATATCTAGCTTTGAGTACTTCCTTAGAGTAATTAATTGAGTAATTAATCATGAAAGAGTATCAAAAGAATATGTAATGCAGTTCACCTAAACCCTCAATTCTTATCTTTATATAAACATTCATTCTTGGAATTCAGGTCTTACAAAAATATTTATTCACACCTCATATCCTAGATTAATTTTTGTACTTATATAACTAAATTTATCTTTTCAACAGTACTCCTCTGAAATAAATTTCAAATATATATTTAAATTCCTATTTCTATTATTAAAATTTGCTTATTATGTGATGTCTGGTAACATAGCTTCCTTTGTGTATAGTGATATATTGCAAAAATTGTAGATATTATTTGAAAAGAGAATTATAACTAAATTTATCTTTTCAACAGTACCCCTCTGAAATAAATTTCAAATATATATTTAAATTCCTATTTCTATTATTAAAATTTCTTCATTATGTGATGTCTGGTAACATAGCTTCCTTTGTGTATAATGATATATTGCAAAAATTGTAGATATTATTTGGAAAAAGGATTAATAAATGATATATGTATAGAATAATACAAAAAGGAAATTTTTTTATCTTATCGGCGCTCTTCACTTATTTCTGCACGATTTACCCAGCTCGTCACACCCTAGTAGCTGCCAGTTAGGGGTCTGTGCGCAGCTGTAGACCAGGACCAGACAGGTCGAGGTACTCTACACTGAGCTGGGGTTCAGTACTGTACTAGGTTCTCGCCTTCCACATCGTTCACAACTATCCTTCTTGCAGTAATTTTCCATTGTTAGGATTATGGCCAGGCTGCTAAAGCAGGGACTTTTGTGATCCTTAATTTAATCCAATTTTGTTAGCCTAGAAGGGAGTCAAGGGATGACTCTCTAATCGAATGACGATGTCAGTTAACAGAACAGGCCAACGACGTGCAAATTATGCTTTGCAATTTTTTCTAATACATCTAGTACGTATACATCTAATCTGTAAAAAAAATTATACAGGATTTTTTGAAATTGGTGATGTTACAGTTAGGTATGACAGGATTCTGTAGGAGAAGATAAGCGTCGATCAGCCACCATTGTTTCTAAGGTTTCCATGCAAGATCCACTTTTTGTTATGAAAGCCGACACGTTGAAAAATGGATCCCGTATATTCCTCCGAAGAATTTCCATTCGTCTAAGCTGCTGAATATTTCTTGACTCATGCGAAATCCATTTGTCCATCTTTTGTACTTATAGTAAAACGGCTTTTCCTTTATTCGGAGTGATGTCTCTTTTGCTGTTTGTCGCGAATTATATTCGAGGAATATTTTTCAAAATATTTCCCCACGACCTTCCGTGACCTCCATTTTTTTTAAAATTATTTTCTGGTGAAAAATCACTAGGCTTGGATTTCAAAAATCAAATTTGGTTTGTCCTTATATTTTTCTCCAGTTTAAACTGGTATAAAAGATTAACAAGAAATATTCTAATCATTCATAATTATGTGTAATAATATTCTCATTGTAATTAGACTGTACCCCATATAAAATATATGCAATACTTTTCTTTAGTTTAAATTGATATAAAACATTAACAAGTATGAAGTATTCTAATTATTCATAATTATTTGTAATAATATTCTCATTATAATTAAACTGCACCTCACATCAGAAATATTGCAATATTTTTCTTCAGTTTAAACTGATACAAGAAGTTAACAGATAAGAAATATTCTAATTATTTGTAATAATATTCTCATTATGATTAAGCTGTACCTCATATCATTGCATATCTAGGAGATAAATCTATATACTGAAATAAATAACATGATTATTTCTAACCTAATTTTGAACCTATTTTAGTACATTAAGTTTACTTTCTGAAATATGAACATACATTTATGAAACACTCTATATAAATAGAAATATTTCATTTTCTATCATAAATTATTATGTTCTCCTCTAATGTAGTCAGTTATGATCCTCTAGATCAAAATTTATTGAATGTCATTCATTATTCAATAAATAAAATAAAGCTAAAAAAATGTTCTCACTTAAAACACATTTATATACCCATTAACTGACATAAAATTCTGCAATTCCACTGTGTACGCAACTGTAGGGTTTCCTACATATTCCCATAATCTTTGCTTCTCAATTCTGTCTATATAGTGTGATTCATAAATGCATATTTAGGAGATGAATGTATATACTAAAATAAGTAACATGATCATTTCTAACCTATTTTAGTTTATCTTCTGAAATATGAACATACATTTATGAAACACTCTATATAAATAGCAATATTTCATTTTCTATCATAAATTATTACTTTCTCCTCTAATGTAGTCAATTATAATCCTCTAGATCAAAATTTATTGAATATCATTCATTATTCAATAAACAAAATAAACTTCACAAAATGTACTCATTTAAAACACATTTATATATCCATTAGCTGGACTAAAATTTTACAATTTCACCGTGTATCCGACTCGTCAGTTTGCTACACATTCCCATAACCTTTGCTTCAAATTACCTTTCATCCTGTAATTCGCATAAATTCAAGATAAATTCAAATTTTTCCATCGCTTTCTTGTCAAAACAAACGCGTAACCGAAGCCTAAGGGCATAAGAGCCGCGTGTTTGTCTCCCGACCGATCCCGAGCCAGCTATAAACGATCCCGAACAGTGACGAATTAAGCCGAAGCGAGTGTCGCGGCGGAAACTAACGAATTAAGCCGAAGCGTATCTTCCCTGCGGAAACTAACGAATTAAGCCGAAGCGCGTCTTCGCGACGGAAACTAACGAATTAAGCCGAGGCGCATTTTCGCGGCGGAAACTAACGAATTAAGCCGAAGCGTATCTTCGTGACAGAAACGGGATCAGGTCTCTTGGACGTCGCTGTACGCCTGTTAATTGCGTTAACGTGACTCGGTATCGTTTACGTTTAATCCGGGAATGGTCGTAGCGCGGAGGATGTCGGGTACATCGCGTTCCGTGGATAAACGAAGTACACCGTGTTTGCATCCGTGCAAACGGGCAACGCAATTTTCCTTTGAGAGCTGGCTGAGCGAGAAAGAGGAAGAGGGAGGAGGAGTAGAGAGATAGGAATATCCTCGCGAATGCGACGATCGCCCCTTGTTAATTTCGATATTCTTCCACTCCCTTGTGGGCTCATTCCGGCGGCTCTAATCTTATTATAGGGATTCATGGAGTCTGTGCATCAGTGTGAAGGTAAGCCTCGAGCATAAAGGCGACGATTTTCAAGATGGAGGGAAGGGTGATGGTTCTGTGACGTATGTTCCGATCGGTAAGAGTTTTCATATTTTTCTTTTTTTTTCTTCGATTACGTATAATGGGTAACGAAAATATTCGAAGGAATTTTTAATAAAAAAATTCTGATTTTAATGAAAGTTTGTGTATGTGGAAAAGATTAACATACACGAACTTCCCTCGGAGTTAGAATTTTTAGGTTAAAGAATTCTCTCGAAATATATCGTTCGTATACCTTCGTTACTCACTGTATATAGCAGTGGTGCTTAACCTCTTCGAACTTACGGAACATTTTTGTTCATGAGACAAAGTTACAGAGCATAAATGATACTAAGTCGCACCTTATCTGCGTTGTAAACTACATACTTGCTAATAAAGTAGTTTCTTAGCTAGTACACTGTGTTCAGAGTTTCATGAAATCTCAGTTGAGACCTGTTGTACTAGAAACGTACTGATTGAAAATTATCTATGTTGGGTGAAAACAAATTAGTATATTTATTTCTTACAATTACATTAAAATGATATTTGAAATCACTGCAAGTATATGAACAAATTTTTTTAAATATTCAAATATTTTATTATGGACAATTAAATCATTATATAAAATAAAATTATAATAATATATAATTTAATAATTTAATAATATATTTTATATATATAATAAATATATGAAATTAAAGTTGATCGTCAATTTTTCTGATTTATTCTTTTTAATCCAGCTAGGAATAACCCAATGATCTCTAGGCTTTTGTCAGAGCTACCTGTCTGAATTATTGAGTAACTAGTCTAGTTACTTTTGGAATACGTCATCTAATATATATGAGAATCTGCATTTGACATAACCTGTTGAGTAAGAGGACGAAGTTTGTCGGACTTTATTAGCATCGTTGTCTTCGTTAAAAGACTAAGAGGAATATGATAGGGTTTGGACAGTGATATGGGGTGAGTTGTGCCAGATGCACGCGCGAATAAATAATTCAGTAGACCCTTCTCAGGTCTCACTGAAGCTGAACTATTCGATCGAAAGTTTGTCGAGATGGGTGATTCCTCTCAAGACATCTTTCTGATAAGAGTTCCGAGGTAGGTGCATTGGGTTCAGTATAAACTGAAATCGTATCTACTTCCACACTGTATATTATTGTTATTATTCCAAATACGTTATTATCTCTGATATAATGGGTAACGAAAATATTCGAAGGAATTTTTAATAAAAAAATTCTGATTTTAATGAAAGTTTGTGTATGTGGAAAAGATTAACATACACGAACTTCCCTCGGAGTTAGAATTTTTAGGTTAAAGAATTCTCTCGAAATATATCGTTCGTATACCTTCGTTACTCACTGTATATAGCAGTGGTGCTTAACCTCTTCGAACTTACGGAACATTTTTGTTCATGAGACAAAGTTACAGAGCATAAATGATACTAAGTCGCACCTTATCTGCGTTGTAAACTACATACTTGCTAATAAAGTAGTTTCTTAGCTAGTACACTGTGTTCAGAGTTTCATGAAATCTCAGTTGAGACCTGTTGTACTAGAAACGTACTGATTGAAAATTATCTATGTTGGGTGAAAACAAATTAGTATATTTATTTCTTACAATTACATTAAAATGATATTTGAAATCACTGCAAGTATATGAACAAATTTTTTTAAATATTCAAATATTTTATTATGGACAATTAAATCATTATATAAAATAAAATTATAATAATATATAATTTAATAATTTAATAATATATTTTATATATATAATAAATATATGAAATTAAAGTTGATCGTCAATTTTTCTGATTTATTCTTTTTAATCCAGCTAGGAATAACCCAATGATCTCTAGGCTTTTGTCAGAGCTACCTGTCTGAATTATTGAGTAACTAGTCTAGTTACTTTTGGAATACGTCATCTAATATATATGAGAATCTGCATTTGACATAACCTGTTGAGTAAGAGGACGAAGTTTGTCGGACTTTATTAGCATCGTTGTCTTCGTTAAAAGACTAAGAGGAATATGATAGGGTTTGGACAGTGATATGGGGTGAGTTGTGCCAGATGCACGCGCGAATAAATAATTCAGTAGACCCTTCTCAGGTCTCACTGAAGCTGAACTATTCGATCGAAAGTTTGTCGAGATGGGTGATTCCTCTCAAGACATCTTTCTGATAAGAGTTCCGAGGTAGGTGCATTGGGTTCAGTATAAACTGAAATCGTATCTACTTCCACACTGTATATTATTGTTATTATTCCAAATACGTTATTATCTCTGCAACATCATTTACAATAAGCCTATATCTTTTGCACTCAATTCTATTTCCTATTTTTATCCTTGTGATATTATATTTTATTTAAACCAAATTATTTTTTATAGCAATTATTAATTTATAAAATTCAAATCAATGCCTAGGTTTGTGATCAATTATAATTCTTTGTAATTATAATTAGACAAAATTCAAGTTGCATAGGAATGACATTGTAAAATTGAATTACTGTAAATTTCATACTACATGTACATATACTATATAACAGTAGGAAAGATGAAGTTAGAAAATTATTAGTTATTTGTTTTTATTATATTATTATATTAAATAAGGAAACAATTTTTTAAATTTCTATAGCTTTTAATCAAACTTATTTTATGAAAATTATGTTTCTATTTAATTTTTGGATTAAATATATTAGGTATATATTTTGACCAACTTTTGAGCAATTGTACTAATATTTGTATTTTAATAATATTAGTTATACTCTTAATTTTTTTTCACAACTTTTTTACTATTTTTTATATAGGAAATTTTTTTTATACAGTGAAGGGACTTAAGGGGTCTAAGTATCGGTTAATAATAAGTGAATTTCGTTGTAAATTTCGTTGCTAGGCACATTTTGGAGGAACTGATTTATAGGTTGACTTGTTTCATCATGGCCTGATGGACGTATAAATTCTGGCTGCCATATTCCCAGCATACATTGCATCATGACATACTAGGAAAGGAGTAATAGCATTAAAATTTAGAAAAATGCAATTTTGAAATCAAAATTATTTTTTGCATAAAAATATTTTCTTTTTTTTTTTTCTTTTGCGAAGGAAAAGAAAATAATTTCTTCAAAGACAATTGAAATATAGGAGATATTGAAATGAAATAAGGCACCTTAATGTTGTTATTTTTGGTTTTGTTTATATATTAGATTTTTTTTACTAAAACACATTTTAATCCTTCTACATTTTCTAATAATTTCATTCATGCTTCTTTCACATAACTGTTCATCAAAATATCATAATATACATTCAAATAAATATTTTAAATATTCTGTTAAAGATATATTTTTCATCATAGCATAGTAATACCATGCTATAAAATATTAATACTATTAACGACACTGCTAAGTTATGAACGTTATCAAAGTCATCACGTGACCTTGAATTTCAATGTCCACCTTGGGAATTAAATTTAATTCGAGTTCCTCCGCGGTATAATTAAATATATTTATGAAAATCGAGCTACGCTTTAAGTTTACTAGTGGGTTGTAAATTTCTGCAAATTACCCTACGATTATATGGAAATATACACGTGAATTAAAATGGATCAGTAATTCAAGGAATTCTGCGTGTCTATTAGCTTTGCAAATAGACCCTACCCTGTATGTTCATATCGTATGAGAATGAGACTGTTAAGGTAAAAAGTCGAGCATAACCATGGAATGGAATTTCAAAAATTGTCCGCATATAGAATTCGCAGGAAAACAGCACTGAAAGCTTTACCTTCGCTTATGCCAACACACTGATTAAATATTCAGCGTTTCGTTCAAATGGGAATATTTAATATATTTTCCATGAAACAGGAGACCCAATGGTATGAGGAAATTTTGGTTTTGTACCATAGGAGAATTTGGTCAATTTTTTAAATATTTTTAATTTCATATTTTCTTTTTTTTCTCTTGAAATTCTCATTTTGAACAAATTTGGAAATATAATTAGAAATAGAAAGGGACGTGGTGAATATTTTACCTCTATTGTATTAGGTGAATTACCATATTAAATTACTGTATTATCATAACTTAATGGAACTCTAAAATGTAATTGTGAATAGAAATAAGTTTCACACATGTGTTAATTATATCTCACAATTAGTGAAACTTTAGAATATATCTAAGGATGAATATGAATATCATGAATATTTTAAATGCATGCTGTTGAATAATGTAGTTAGATTGATTAGAAATAAGAAAATATATAATAAAAAGGAAGTCAATTTAAATAATTGATAAAAAAGTAGTTTTATGAAATAAATATATTCGATGTGGAAATAATATTGGAGATATGAAATACTATAGTGATATCGATTCGGTTTTATAAAGTGAAATTTGTATATTTATTTCCCTAAGATAAAAGCCATTTCAAACTGCATACTTTTATTCCTGCATCACTATCAAGAACATTATTCAATCTATCACCATAATATCTCTTTCAATACCATTTTAAAGCAGAGCTACAGGAATAGTATATTACCACAATAAAAAAATAAATAAAGAAGAATAATTTTGATATTCTATGAAATAAAAAATTTGATCACAATTTTTTACTATTTACAAATTTCTGATAATCACATTTAAGAGGGTTAAAGTGATCTAGATACTTTATCAAATATTTAATTTTTGAATCATGTTTATTATTGCAATTTATACTCATCTACATAGATGATGAATAACTTATGGTAATATCATTTGAAAAAGTCAACGTGATCTTGGTATTTTATCAAAATAAAAAATATTTTGGCAATTTTTATTTGATATTGCAATTCATAATTATTTTGATGTTGACTTTCCCATTTAATTAATGTAATTTAATAATATTTAACAATATTTTAAGATGAAAAAATATTTTGGCAATTTTTATCAGGCATTGCAATTCATAATTACCTGAACATTGACTGTCCCATTTAATTAACTGAATTTAATAATATTTAACAATATCAATAATATTCTAACAATTCTAATAATCCCAGTTACAAAAATCAAGATGATCTCGACATTTTATCAAATAAAAAATCTTTTGCCAATTTTTGTAATCACAGTTCATCCATCAGCAACTGTATGCCGAATAAACCATATCAAGAACATCTTGACAGATTACTATGAATGCCTGAAAAATCATGGCGACCTTGACGAAAAGCAATCTCTGCAGCGAAGATTATTCTGTGATGAAAATTTCGCGACACTTTGCAAGGTATTGGATACGTAGAGTTGCGTGAAAATACGAGAGAACAGTGTGTATACCGAGATTATAGAACGGTATATTTTTGGCAAAACGAGCGAGGCTCCAGAGGCCAAGGGCGAATCTCAAGAGAAGAAAAGGGGAAGGAATTGTCTGGGTTATTCAGCCTCTGTCGTTTTTATTATTCTCTTCCACTCTGTTCAAACTTCCCTGCTCTTGAATTCTGTCAAATAACAAATTCCAACATTTCTCTCTCTCTCTCTCTTACTCTTTCCTTCGGTTTCTTGCCCTCGCGAATCAGCCCTGAGATTTCTGTTTATAAAGTTAGATAAACTCGTCGTGTTGGTCGCGAAATTTTGCTTTGCCACTGAGGTAATTGGAGAACCTTGTTACGATCGACATTTCCGTTTCATCTTTGAAAACGGGGAATTATTTTTGAATTATTTCACTGTCTTCGCGCAAACGTTCTGACTCTCTTCTGGTTGTTCGGAATGAAAGCTTTTGTCAGTATCTAAAAAGCGTTGAAGTTCTGTACAATTTCAATTCTGCAACATTTCAAACGTAGCTTGGTGCATTGTTAATCAGCAGATACCTTTGTCAACTTTTATTCGTTTGTCGAAAGTTTGTGAAATATGATATCTGGAGATGAATAATAAAAATTGTAAAGAGCAGGAATATTGTGTAAGATGTTTATTAAATTGATAGTACAACTGAGAAGGGAGTGATTGTGCATAAAGTATATTTATAAAATATAATATCGTACTGATGAACAGTGTAAAATTTAAATGAAATGGTTGTTATATTCTGTGCGAAAAAGATAAGTCAAAATTGCAGGATAACATTTTTTCAGGTTAGGTTTGGTTTTCTTTAAAAGTGATTTAAAATGTTTGAATGAGAGGGTTATTGTACAGGTACTTTTTATAATTATATTATAAATGATTAAATTATTATTTATTACATAATTTTATTATAATTTAATTTATAGTTACTTATAATTTTTTGTATGTTTTTAAATTCATGGTTGTAATTAACATGGAAGTGATTCTGTATAAAAAAGATAAGTCAAAATTGCAGGATAATATTTTTTCTGAGTAGGCTTGGTTTTTTGAGGAAATTGATTTTAAATTTTTAGGTGCTGTGTATGTATAACTACTATGGTTTTACTATGGATATATTAAAATATATTCTCATGTTCTGTAATACATGTAATATTATGTTATACTAGAATAGCAATATATATTATATTAAATACTAGAATACTATAATATATTATGTTATATTAGAATATTAGAATTCTAGAATACTAGAATATATTATGTTATATTAGAATATTAGAATTCTAGAATACTACAATATATTATTTTATATTAGAATATTAGAATTCTATACTATACCAGTTACAATAAAATATGGGCATAGAGTATAAGCATTTATGATAGTGCTGAAAGAATGAGAGTTGAGAACAAAGAACTAAATTACACGTGTACCTTAATGTTTTTGTGTCCGACTGTACAGTCAACTCCCGGATCTAACTGTAGAGTATTCAGAGTATACAGAAATTCCCTTGTGGGTCTCATCTATAATAAAATTCTAAATTAAAACGATATTAGATTAAAATCACAGTGATTAGTAAACACTAGAATACTAAATTAATATCACGCTGTTATTTTCTATCATCTAATATAATTATATAACCTCTATTACTATTTACTGTCCAATACAATTGGTATTGGATATTTTGATATTTTCCTAATACATAGGAAAAAATGAGATATACCAAAAATATATTTTCCTAAATATTAAAACCTCTACAGTAAAATATAATTTCTCATGCTAAATTTACCCTAATAAATACATACATACTTAGGAAAAAGTAGGATAGATCAAAAAAATATTTTCCTAAGTATTAAAAGTTTTGCAATAAAATATAATTTCTCATGCTAAATTTACCCTAATAAATACATACACAGATAGAAAGAAAATAAGATACACCAAAAATATATTTTCCTAAATATTAAAACCTCTATAATAAAATATAATTTTTCATGCTAAATTTACCCTAATAAATACATACATACATAGGAAAAAGTAAGATAGATCAAAAAAATATTTTCCTAAGTATTAAAAGTTTTGCAATAAAATATAATTTCTCATGTTAAATTTACCTTAATAAATACATATATACATACATAGGAAAAAGTAAGATAGATCAAAAAAATATTTTCCTAAGTATTAAAAGTTTTGCAATAAAATATAATTTCTCATGTTAAATTTACCTTAATAAATACATATATACATAGGAGGAAAATAAGATACACTAAAAATATTTCTTAGATATTAAAACCTCTGCAGAAAAATATAATTTCCTGTGCTAAATTTACCTTGATAAACACACACAGAGACGCATAAAAGGAAAGAAACAGACATTAAAAAAGATTCGAAAATATAGCATTATCATAGAGACGTTGGAGACACGGGTTCTCTTCGCTAGCGAAATTCTTCGACGCAGGATTATCCCTCGGCGAGGCGCAACGATTATTTCGTTCACAGTAGCGGCTAAAGCGGTTTCCTTTGCCCGACCCGCCGCATGGTCCTTTTCCCGTCGTTTATACGCGCCGTCGTTCCGTGTATCTTCCATTTTCCTTCAAAAGGAACGCGGTTGTGCATTACGCGCCGTCCAGATTTAACATCGACAGAGATTAAAAGCACGGAAATAAACGTGGAATGGCGTCGTATCTGTTCCGCGTGCAAATGGAAAACACAATTTCCCTTTGAACAGCTAGCTCGCTCGACCTAGCAGCTTGCAAGATGGCGGGTATACCGAATTCTAATTTTCCTCGTTGTCATATTGCCCTTGGAAAACTGTATTTCCTGCACTTTTACAGAGGAGACCCGGTTTGGATGTGCCATCTGGATTAACGTAATCTTCTGATTCCCGGCAGAAATTTTTTAGAGCAACTAGGGATGATTTGGTTATTACACAGGGTGGGAACCAAGTTTAGAAATATTATTTGGAAGCGTTTGGTTATTATACCGGGTGACCCACGTGACGTGCATACTCTGAATGACTTATAAAGTATTCATTGGAGAACAAAATTTTTATATAAATGTTTCATGGTTTTGGGGGATGTATTATATATTATTTAACCCTTTGCACTCGACCATTTTTTGGCTAAAGAAGAGTAGAAATTCAAAGATTCTCTACTAAAAAACTGACGATACTTTTTCGGGCAGTAAATAAAGAATTGTATATAATAGAATTGTAGAATTATTTGACTTTGATATTTCGCACACTGTTGCATTACATTAAATTTGATATATTAATTAATTGCGATCTTGCAAATTTTATGAAATGGTGACTGAAGCTCACCTCTCGAGTGCAAAGGGTTAAATAGAATTTTCTTTAATTTTTTGGAGGAACTAGGGATGATTTGGATATTACACAGGGTGGGAACCAAGTTTAGAAATATTATTTGGAAGCGTTTGGTTATTATACCGGGTGACCCACGTGACGTGCACACTCTGAATGACTTATAAAGTATTTATTGAAGGACAAAATTTTGGATACAAACATATCATGGTTTCGAGGGATATATTATTTAATTTAAATTATCCGTTAATTATTAAATTGATGTTTATTATTAATGTATGTATTTTGTTATAAGTGCAGAGGTTTCGGAAATTTTAAGATCGCCTTTGTTATATTAAACGGAATTTTCTTTTAATTATTTTGTATAGAAATTTCAAACAGTGTCAAATTTTGACAGCCCTAAATCTAATAATTACCGATTAAATTAGCTTCGATTCTGAAGAACTTGCTAAATGATTTAATATCATTTGAAATAACAAAGGTGATCTCGATATCTGCGATATTTTTCCAGTTATAAAAAAAGAATATGCTGAAGTAGATAGGGTGTGCAAGTTTCGTTGACCACCCTGTACATATCATCTAATTATTCTTCCAAGATAATTTTCTGAGATAATTTTTCCGAATTATAATTAGAAATATGAACAAACCCAATTATTTATAACATTATGTTTCGAAATACTATTATCTAATTCTTCGACCTTTAACCCCCTTATTATAGTAAGTACATTCTTAAAGAAAAATTTTTGGAAATCTACCCTGTATTGTTTTGGTTTCCATACATGGTTAAATGACCAATTTCCCTTTTCCGTTAAATGATCATTATCAAAGGATCAAAAAAATATTACAATCAAATATCCCAATAATTTTATTAAAATTTTTCTCATTGCAATACGACACGTAATAATTTAACTCTAAATAAATAAATACAATAATTAATAATAGGACAATGTTAAATAAATTTATTATTCCGCTATAAATCTCACGGATCAAAGGAATAGCGTTTCACATATATCTATAGCATAAATGATGATCATCAAAGTATCAAAAAAATATTGAAATTAAATATCCTAATAATTTTATTAAAATTTTTTCCATTGCAATACGACATATGATAATTTAACACTAAATAAATAAACACAATAATAATAATCATAAAGTACTATAAAAAATAATAGGACTATGTAAAATAAATTTGTTATTTCGCTATAAATTTCACAGATCAAAGGAATGGCATTTCACATATACCTATAGCATAAATGATGATCATCAGAGGATCAAAAAAATATTACAATTAAATATTCCAATAATTTTATTAAAATTTTTTCCATTGCAATACGTCATGTGATAAATTAACTCTATATAAATAAATAATAATAATAATGATAATAATAATAATAAAGTACTATAAAAAATAATAGGATAATGTAAAATAAATTTGTTATTCCGCTATAAATTTCACAGATTAAAGGAATGGCATTTCATATAATGTACCTATGACATAAATGATGATCATCAAATGATCAAACAAATATTACAATTAAATATCCTAATAATTTTATTAAAATTTGTCCCATTGCAATACGACACATACTAATTTAACTCTAAATAAATAAATACAGTAATTAATAATAGGACAATGTAAAATAAATTTGTTATTCCACTGTAAATCTCATATATCAAAGGAATGGCATTTCACATATACCTATGACATAAATGATCATCAAATAATCAAAGAAATATTACAATTAAATATCCCAATAATCTTATTAAAATTTTTCCCTTTGCAATGGGACATATAATAATTTAACTCTAAATAAATAAATACAGTAATTAATAATAGGACAATGTAAAATAAATTTGTTATTCCACTGTAAAGCTCACACATCAAAGGAATGGCATTTGGCATGCGCCTATGACATAATTTCATGAAGATATGTGACGGGGGAAGGGGAAGAAAAAATTAGCTTGAGCGGAGTAAAGTGTTTCATTAACTGACGAGCAAAGTGAAAAGCGGCATGGACAGATTTATGCACGATTAAGGGCGGAATTTTAATTACCCTCGTGCCATAAGTTAACGTCTATTAAAAGGTTGGAGGACATTCGCCTGTCCGCGACGGGGAGAGATTATTTTACGTTTACTTGTCGATTTTACATCTCAAAGAAAAATTTAACTCTGGTTAATTGATTTTCCACCGATTCATTCTCGATCCCTGTTCCACGTTGAAAAACCGCCCCGGGCAAAAATCGAAGCATTTCCGTAAATGTTCCCCCCGGGGAAATCTAAATCTTCGTTCGAATATTTCCCGATTTATTTCCCGAGCTTTTTCCTTCGTCTAAATGTCATTCATTTCCATCTTTTTACGTAATTCTATGCGGAAAGGTTTGTAATAAAATATCACGTATTTTTTCATTCTCTGTAAAATGTCACGTATTCTTTAACCCTTTGCACTCGAGAGGCGCCTCTTAGTCACCATTTAATTAAATTATAAAGATCGATGTTAATTAAAATTATATACCAAATTCAAAATTACCTAACGATGCGTGCAATGTCGAAGTAAAATAATTCTACGTCTTAATTTTCATCCGATTTCTTATTTGCCATTTTAAAAATATCCTTGACTTTATGACAGAAATTATTCGAATTACTATTTTTCTGTAACGAAAAAATCGCCCAGTGCAGAGGGTTAATTTTCTGTGAAATATTACGTTAATTAATATTAATATTAATTAGTTAATATTACGTGTTATATATTTATTACATTTATGATGATTAT
>NW_016934202.1:187761-189375 GCF_001483705.2 Eufriesea mexicana
TTAATATATAATATATATTATACCAATTAGAAGATTATAAATGCCTTACAATATATATATTATTATAATGAAATATATACTGTATTTTAATATATAATATATATTATACTAATTAGAAAGTTATAAATGTTTTACAATATATATATGAAGCAATGCAATGCCACATTTTGAAAAATTCTCCAAAAATATGAATTACCTACAGTACTCAAACAGTCTATAAAATCTCCTCACAAAATTACTATAATAATTAACATAAAATGAATTTTGTCATTTCTTATAAATTTTCTACAATTATTAAATTTAAATAGCCTCGGTCCAGTCGCCTTCGCTCGACCAAATAAAATTATTTAATCGAGCACAAACCTAATTTTCCTACTTTCCGACAATCGACTAACATTCTCCATATAGTGAACACAGCCCGATGGAAAAGATTGCCATTCCAGCAACGATTATCTTTAAACATCAGCAACGTTACCGATAGGGATCAGTCCTGGTGCCATTTTTCACTCTGCGACTATAAATTACCGGCGTGCAAATTATTATAAAGTGCAGGTTCAGTTTATAACTATTAAAGATCAAGTAGCCCGACAATGATCGGTTAATTAATTACCAACGACGTCGTGATTATGTCATCAATCATGTAGGAGCGTGGCGAAACAATGATTAATTAATGTCTAACCTCTTCCGTTCCCTGTTATGCAAAATTTCCATCAATAATAGCGAGCGCAGTGATGAAAAAGCAGATGCACGAGAACGAAGAAAGTGGCACTTTGTCCGCTAGGTATAGTGAATTTTGCCTAGTCTGAATAACGGGATAGGCGTGTAATTTGCTCGAATAGGAACGATCTAGCCGAACAGCTGAGCAGAAAGCGCAAACCTCAGAAACGACCTCGTTTGTATGCGCATGTCTCCACTGTAATCCGGATATCCATACTATTTCACATCACGATACCCCCTAGTCCATTTTCGCCTATTTAGTACCCTTGATAGAAGCTTCAATTTTGATAGGACATGCTTCGACTTTGGATGTGTGGATTGACGTTTATTGTGCATTTTGCCAGTAGGTATCGTCGTACTTTTCCAATGAAGATGTTGCCTTCTTTTTAGTGCTATACAATAATAATAGCGCGTAATATAATGCTATATAATTGTATTGCACTATACAATACTATACTAATAATGATAATAGTATAGAATATGTTGTAATGGGAATGTAATGAAGATGTTGCCTTCTTTTGAGTGCTGTACAATAATAACAGTGCGTAATATAATGCTATATAATTGTATTGCACTATATAATACTATACTAATAATAATAATAATAATAGTATAGAATATGTTGTAATGGGAATGTAATGAAGATGTTGCCTTCTTTTGAGTGCTGTACAATAATAACAGTGCGTAATATAATGCTATATAATTGTATTGCACTATATAATACTATACTAATAATAATAATAATAATAGTATAGAATATGTTGTAATGGGAACGTAATGAAGACGTTACCTTCTTCTGAGTGCTATACAATAATAATAGTGCGTTATAAAATACTATATAATTATATTGCACTGTATAATACTATACTAATAATAACAATATATAATAATAGTATA
>NW_016934203.1:0-239 GCF_001483705.2 Eufriesea mexicana
ATAACTCAACCTAGCGTGCCTAGATCACCGTTGCTGTCCTTCCCAGAGCCAAGCAGAATATACCAGGGCACAGTAGGTCGTTGGAAGCTACCGAATAGCAGTGTATAGCACAAAAGTCAAAGCTATCCCAACCAAACATAGCCAATCCTTGCCTAACCAAACGTAGCACAGCACATACTAACTTGCCACGACCAACATTCCTGGCGTCCCCAGGCACGAGCAGAGTGTGATAGCGCACA
>NW_016934204.1:0-581 GCF_001483705.2 Eufriesea mexicana
CCAGATCGACCCTGGGCCGCCCAGCAATAGTGGTCGCGGTGCGACAGGTTGTATTATGCTACGTTCGGTTGTGTTACGATTGGTCAGGTTATGATAGGATAGCTTTGCCTTTTGTGCCGTACAAAGCTCTTCGGCTGATTCCTGCGCTCTATATTGCTCTACTATACTCTGCTCGACTCTCGGGAGGCCAGCAGTAGTGGTCGACGCAGGTTAGGTGGAGTATAATTTTACGTTTAGTTAGGTTAGGATATGTTGTGTTTGGATAGAGTTGCTTCGACTTTTGTGCTACCCACTGCTATTCTATGTACTTCTGCCCTCCTCTGTGCGCTATCACACTCTGCTTGTCTCTGTGGACGCCAAGAATAGCTTCCCCGACACGTTAGGTTGTGCTATGCTACGTATGGTTTGGCTAGGTTTAGTTAGGTTGTGTTAGGATAACCCTGACTTTTGTGATAAACACTATTATTCGCACAATTCCAGTGCACTAAATTGCTCTGCTCTGCTCTGCTTAGTTCTCTCGAGGCCAGCAATAGCGGCCGTGGCACGTCAGGTTGGGTTACGTTACGTCCGTCTATGTTACG
>NW_016934205.1:0-799 GCF_001483705.2 Eufriesea mexicana
GCGCTCTCCTCTCCTCTATTGTGCCCTGCTTGTCTCTTCGTGGGCCAGCAATACTGGATGCAGCACGTTAGGTTGCGTTTGATCACGTTCGGTCGTGTTAGACTCCTTAGGGATAGGTTAGGATTGCTTTGTCTTTTGTGATCAACACAGGTGTCCCATGGACATCTGGGCTCTACTGCTCTCTATCAGATTCTGCTCGTCTCTGGGGACACCAGGAATAGTGGTGGCGGCACGTTAGCTCCCGTTACGTTACGTTTGGTTAGGTTAGGTTAAGCTAGGTTTTGGTTAGGCTATCCTTGACTTTTGTGCTACACACGGCACTACGGTGGATTTCTACGATTTACATTGCTCTACCATGCTCTGCTCGACTATGGGGCGGCCAGCGAAAATGGTCTCGTCACGTTAGGTTGAGTTAGGTACGTTTGGCTGGGTTCGGCTTGTTTGTGTTGGTTTAGGTTCTTTATTTAGGTTTAGGTATCTTTGACTTCTGTCCTTTATACTGTAGCGAGGTGGATTTCTGCGCTCTACTGTGCTCTAGTATGTCCTGCTTGGCCCAGTGGTTGCTAGTAATAGTGGTCGCTGCACGTTAGGTCGAGCTATGTTACGTACGGGTATATTCCGGTTGATTCGGTTGGGAGAGGGTAGCTGCGTCTTATGCCGCATACACTGCCATTCGTCGTACTTCTACTCTCTATATTGCTCTACTATACTCCGCACCCCTCTTGGGAGGCTAGTGATAGAGGTCGCTACACGTTAGTTTGAGCTAGGTTACGTTTGTGTATATCCCGATTTGTTGGGT
>NW_016934206.1:0-1124 GCF_001483705.2 Eufriesea mexicana
CATCCATCCATACATCCATCCACCCATCCATTCATCCATACATGCATCCATACAGACATCAATCCATGCATCCATACATACAATAATACATCCATTCATACATACATCCATGCATCCACTCATCCATACATCCATAAATCCATCCATCCATGCACTCATCCATTCATACCTACATCCATACATCTATGCATACCACCATGCACACATCCATACATACATCCATAGATACATCCGTAAATGCATCCATACATACATCCATACATGCAGCCATTCATACATCCATCCAGACACGCATCCATCCATCCATACATCCATACAGATATACATCCACACATCCAGACATCCGTACATCCATACATTCGTACATCCATACGTACATACGTCCATACAACCATACATCCATACATCCATAAATACATCTATACACACATCCGTACATACATCCATCCATACACCCATCCATAAATCCATTCATCCACCCATCCATAAATCCATCCAACCATAGACGCAGCAATCCATACATTCAAACATCCATACATCCGTCGGTCCGCACATCCAACCATCCATAGGACCACCCTTCGATGCATTCATCCATCCATACATCCACCCACCCATACGTCCATCGGTCCATACACCTATCCACCCGTACATCCATCCACCAATCCATCCATCCATCTTTCATGCATACATACATCAATACATCCATCCGTCCGTCCATAAAACCATACACCCGTACATCCGTAAATTCGTATATCCATGCGTCCATACATCCATACATCCATACATCCATACATCCATACATCCATCCATCCATCCATACATCCATTCATCAGTACATCCATACATTCGTACATCCATTCGTGCATACATCCATACATCCATACATGCATACATCCATACATTCTTACATCCATACATTCATACATACGTACATCCATACATGCATACATACATACATTCATACATCCATACGCACATCCATACATCCATGCATACATCCATGCATACATTCATACATTCATCCGTACAAGCATCCATACATACATCCACTAATTCATCCGTACAAGCATCCATACATACATCCACTCTTCCGTCCATTCACCCATCCATTCGTCCACCCACAC
>NW_016934207.1:0-249 GCF_001483705.2 Eufriesea mexicana
TTATGTTATGTTTAGTTAGGATAGCTTTGACTTTCATACTATACACACTTACGTGGTGGATTAGTGTGACTTACTGTGCTGTACTATATTGTGCTTTGCTTTGGGGACGCCTGCAGCTGTGGTCGCGGCATGATATGTTTAGGTATGCTACGTTCCGCTAGGTTATGATAGTTCTGGTTAGGTCATTGTGTCTTCGACATTTGTGCCAATCAGTGCAATGCAGTGCATTTCTGCGCACAGCTGTGCTCC
>NW_016934207.1:717-2515 GCF_001483705.2 Eufriesea mexicana
TACGATAGTATAGACATTTGTGCTATACACTGCTCTCAGTGCATTTCTGCGCCCCACTGCGTTCTAATATTTTCTCCATGTATCTGGGAGTGCCTGCATTACTGGCCTCGGAACTTTTGGACGGTACGCGTTGCGTTGGGTTAGCTTAGGAAAGTTCTATTCCTGTAAGGGTTTCTTCGATCTTCATGCCATAATCCGTTGTTCGGTGGACTTTTGCGTGCGACATTGCTGTACGACATTCTGTTTGGCCTGGCGAGGCACCAAGTAGTTTTCGCAGCACGTTACTCTTTGGCAGGCTACGTTTGGTTAGGCTACCTTAGCTTGGGATAGGTCTGGATAGATATGGTTTCTGCGCTCTAATGTGCTC
This sequence comes from Eufriesea mexicana, assembly GCF_001483705.2. Taxonomy (NCBI): domain Eukaryota; kingdom Metazoa; phylum Arthropoda; class Insecta; order Hymenoptera; family Apidae; genus Eufriesea; species Eufriesea mexicana. The sequence goes on from NW_016934207.1 coordinate 1,085, forward strand.
TAATGTCCTCTGTCTGGCTCAGGGTTTGCCAAAGATAGTGGTCTCGATACGTTAGGATGTGTTAGGTTATGTACCGTTAGGTTAGGTTAGGGATGTTCGTTTAGGATTTCTCCGACTTTTGTGCTGTACGCAGCTGTTCTGTTGATTTCTGAAATCTACATTGCTCTACTATACTCTAACCGTCTCTGGGGAGGAGAGAAGTAGTGGTCGTAGCACGTCAGGTTGAGGTAGGTTATATTTGGTTTTGTTAGGTTAGCCTCAGTTTGGTTACGGCGGCTTGGACTTTCGTGCTATACACTGTTTTTCGGCGGATTTCTGCGCTCGACTGTGCTCTACTATATACTGCTTGGCCCTGGGGAGTCCACCAATAATGCCTTCGGCACGTTAGGTTGGGTTGTACTACGATCGTCTAGGTTATGTTATATCAGGTAAGGATTGGATACCTTCGACTTTTGATATATACACTGATATCCGTAGGATTTCCTACCTCTACGTTGCTCTACTATCATCTGCTCGACAATGGGGCGGCGAGCAGTAGTGGTCGTGGCACGTTAATTTGAGTTAAGATACGTTTGGTGCGGTTAGGTTAGGCTATGTTTGGCTACTCTAGCCTTGCCATTCATGTTAAGCTCTGTTAATTGGAGGATTTCTGTGACCTACTGTGCTCTACTTCACTCTGCTTGGCTCTGGGGAGGTCAGGAGCAATGGTCGCGGCAAGATACTTTGTGCTATGGTACGTTTGATTAGGTTGGGATAGGAAACGTTAGGCTTGGATATCCACGGCTTTTGTGCTACACAGAGAAAACCGGTGGATTACTGCGCTCTATTGTGCTATTGCGCATTTTGCTTGCCTCTGTGGAGGTCAGCAACAGTGGTATCGCCATCTTTGGTTGAGATAGGATACGTTTAGGTATGTTGCGTTTGGCTAGGTCAGGATATGCTACTTCGACCTATAGGATACGTTTAGGTATGTTGCGTTTGGCTCGGTCAGGATATGCTACTTCGACCTTTGTGCTATACACTGCTGCTCGTTGGATTCCTGCCTTCTACTGCGATCAAACGTGTTCTGCTCGGGTCTGGTGGGCCAGCAATACTGGTCACGTCACGTTATGTTGAGTTAAACTACGTTCGGATAGCTTCGGCTACGTCAGGTTAGGTCAGGGTACGTTAGACTTTTGTGCTATACACTGCTGTTCGGAGGATTTCCGCGCTCTATTGTGATCTAATATGCTCTGCTTGGCTCTGTGGTGGCCAGTAATGGTGGTCTCGGCGCGTTCGGTTGGGTTAGATTATGTTTGGGTAGGTTCGGTTATGCTAATTTTGGCGATAATGGCTTTAAATTTCGTGCTATGCACTATTTTCAGGTTTGTTCCGGTGATCTGCAGTCCTCTACTATATTCTGTTTGGCTGCGTGGCTGCCAGAAGCAGAGG
>NW_016934208.1:0-384 GCF_001483705.2 Eufriesea mexicana
CCTCTTCTCTGGCAAGTAGATAGCTGTACTTGCCTTTGGATTGAAGGCGTTAGGCGATCTATTCACCAAGCTATAACAGATCATAGATATTCAAAAGACCAATTCTCGGGCAAGTAGATGGCTGTACTAGCCATTGGATTGACGGCGTAGGGCGACCTATTAAGCAAGCTATAACAGATTATAGATTTTGGATAGAAATATTCTCTGGCATGAAGATGGCTGTACTTGCCATTGGATTGAGGGCGTTGGGCGACCTAATCTCCAAGCTATGACAGCTTACATATTTTGAATAGAATTATTCTCTGGCAAGTAGATGGCTTCACTTTCCATTGGAATGAAGGCGTTGGGCGAACTATTCACCAAGCTATAACAGGTTATAGATTT
>NW_016934209.1:0-975 GCF_001483705.2 Eufriesea mexicana
CTATGCTACGTACGCGTAGGTTAGGTTAGGCCAGGTTAGGTTAGGATATCTACGGCTTTTGTGTTATTCGCTGCAATACGGTGGATACAAGCGCCCCACTGTCCTGTAGCGCATTCTGCTTGTCTCTGTGGAAGCCACAAGTAGTGGTCTCGTCGTGTTTTGTTTATTTAGGTTACGTTTGTATATGCTACGTTTCGCTATCTTATGATAGGTTACTTCGACTTTTGTGCTATACAATGCTGTTCGTTGGATTTCTGCGCTCTGATGTGCCCTAATATGCTTTGCTTGGCTCCACGGAAGCCATTAATGGAGGTCGCGGCGCGTTACGTTGTGTAAGGCTACGTTTTGATAGGTTGGGTTATGTCATTTTAAGTTAGGACATCTCGGGCTTCTGCGCTGTACACTGCAATGCGGTGGATTTCGGCGCTCTACTGTGCTCTAGTATACTCCGCTTGGCTCTGCGGAGGCCATCAATATTGTCCTCGACACGATAGTGCGAGCTACGTTACGTTCGGTTATGTCGCGTTTGGATAGCTTAGGATACGATAGCCTTTACTTTTGTGCTGTACAATGCTCTTCGGTGGATTTCTGCTTTCTACTATACTCTAATATGTTCTGCATGGCTGTGGGGATCCCAGCAATATTTGTCACATCACGTTACATTGAGTTACGCTACGCATGGATAGGTTAGATTAGGAGAGGTTAGGTTAGGGTACCCTTCACTTTTGTGCCTTGCACTGCAATGGGGAGTATTTCTGCGCTCTACTGTGCTCCAGCATATTCTGCTTGTCTCTGGGGGCCAGAAATAGTGTCGCGGTGCTTTATGTTGGGATAAGTTTCTTTGTGTTACGATTTGTTCTGATAGGTCAGGGTAGCTTCGACTTCTATGCTATACCGTGCAATGCGGTGGATTTCGGCGTTCTACTGTGCTCCTATATCACCTGCTTGGCTCTGGAGAGGCCAGCAATATTTGCC
>NW_016934210.1:0-1138 GCF_001483705.2 Eufriesea mexicana
CAATAGAATCGTTCGTCCTTAGTTATGTAGGAAAGATAACTCACCACGATATTAGCTGAAAATAGCAACAAAATTGTATTTTCCAGCCACTATCTATATCATTGCAATGGCTAGACCACTCAAAAAGCATCTTTCCTCCTTACTTACGCAAGGAAGTCAGCTCACCACGATATTAGTCGAAAATGTCAACAAAATTGTATTTTCCACCCACAAACTATATCATTGCAATGGCTATAGCACTCAAAGAGCATCTTTCCTCCTTAATTACGCAAGAATTATTTATACAAGGGAGTTCGCTCACCACAATATTAGACGAAAATGTAAATAAAATTGTATTTTCCAGACATATTCGAAAGCATTGCGACGGCTATAGCACGCCAATTGAATCCTTCCTCCTTCTTTATGAAAGAAAGATAGCACAGCATGATATTAGGCGAAAATGTCAATAAATTTGTTTTTTCCAACCACATTCAGTGTCACTGCAATGGCTATAGCACGAAATTTGTTTTTTCCAACCACATGCAGTGTCACTGCAATGGCTATAGCACGCCAAAAGTATCTTTCCTCCTTACCAATGCAAGGAAGATATGTCACCACGATATTAGTCGAAAATGTCAACAAAATTCAACTTTCCAGCCAGATTCTGTAGCATTGCGACAGCTATATCACGCCGATTGAATATTTCCTCCTTATTTATGCAAGAAAGTTGACTCACCGCGATATTAGTCGAACATGCCAATAAAATTGAATTTTCCAGCCAGATTCTATGGCATTGCAATGGCTATAGCATTCCAATAGCATCTTTTCTCCTTATTTACGTAATAAAATTAGCTCACAACGATGTTAGTCGAAAATGTCAATAAAATAGAGTTTTCCAGTCAGATACTATAGCAATGACTGGCTATAGCACGCCAGTAGAATCTACCCTCCTTATTTACGCAATAAAGTTTGCTCACCACGATATTAGTCAAAAAAGTCAATAAAATTGAATTTTACAGCCAGATTCTATAGCATTGCGACGGATATAGCGCGCCAATTGAATCTTTCCGCCTTATTTATCCAGGAAAGCTAGCTCACCACGATATTAGTCGAACATGCCAATAAAATTGAATTTTCCAGCCAGATTCTATGGCATTGC
>NW_016934211.1:0-1347 GCF_001483705.2 Eufriesea mexicana
GTTCAATACTATTGACATTTTCGACTAATATTGAGGTGAGCATTCTTTTCTGCGTAAACAACGTGGTCTGATTCTATTGGGTTGCTATAGGCATTGCATTCCAATAGAATCTGTCTGAAAAGTTCCATTTTATTGACATTTTCGACTAATATTGAGGTGAGCATTCTTTTCTGCGTAAATAACGTGGTAAGATTCTATTGGGTTGCTATAGGCATTGCATTCCAATAGAATCTGTCTGAAAAGTTCCATTTTATTGACATTTTCGACTAATATTGAGGTGAGCATTCTTTTCTGCGTAAATAACGTGGTAAGATTCTATTGGGTTGCTATAGGCATTGCATTCCAATAGAATCTGTCTGAAAAGTTCCATTTTATTGACATTTTCGACTAATATTGAGGTGAGCATTCTTTTCTGCGTAAATAACGTGGTAAGATTCTATTGGGTTGCTATAGCCATTGCATTGAAATAGAGTCTGACTGAAAAGCTCTATTTTATTGCCAATGTCGACTAATATCATGATGAGCAAGATATTCTACATAAGTAAGGGGGAAATGTCCGATTGGTTTGTTATAGACATTGCATTGGAGTAGAATCTGACTGAAGAGTCCAATTTTATTGACATTTTCGTCCAATATTGAGGTGAGCAGTCTTTTCTGCGTAAACAACATGGTAAGGTCCTAACTGTTTGCTATAGCCACAATATTGCGATAGAGTCAGGCTGAAAAGCTCTATTTTATTGCCAATTTCGTCTAATATCATGATGATGAAGATATTCTACGTAAATCAGGTGTAAAGATCCTATTGGTTTGTTATAGACATTGCATTGGAGTAGAATCTGACTGAAAAGTTCAATTTTATTGACATTTTCGACCAGCATCTTGTTGAGGAAGCTTTTCTTCACAAATAAGGGGGGAAGATTCCATTGGTTTGGTATAGCCATTGCATTGCAATAGAGTCTGCCTGAAAAGTTCAATTCTATTAACATTTTCGACAAATAGTGAGGTGTGCATTCTTTTCTGCGTAAATAACGTGGTAAGATACTATTGGGATGCTATTACCGTTGCACTGCAGTAAATTCTGGCTGAAAAGTTCAATTTTATTGACATTTTCGACAAATATTGAGGTGAAGAGTATTTTCTGCGTAAACGACTAGGTAAAGTTCTATTGGTTTGCTATAGCCATAGGATTGCAATAGAATCTGACTGAAAAGCACTCTTTTAGTTACAATTTCGACTAATATCGTGGTGAGCAAGATATTCTACAAGTACATAAATAAGGAGGATGGATCCTATTGGTTTCTTATAGCCATTGCATTGCAAGAGAATCTCACTGAAAAGTCCAATTTT
>NW_016934212.1:0-545 GCF_001483705.2 Eufriesea mexicana
CATCCATACATTTATACATCCATCGATTCATACATCCATACATCCATCCATACATACATCCATTCCTTAATTCATCCATACATCCATTCTTCCGTACATCCATTCATCCGTACATCCGACCATCTATACCTCAATCCATCCATACGTACATCCAAAATCCATACATCCATCCATCCATACACCCATCCTTCCATACATTCATCCATCCATACAACCACCCATCCATATGTCAATCGATCCATACGTCTATCCATCAATACATTCATCCACCCATCCATCCATCCATACATGCATCCATATAGACATCAATACATACACCCATACATTCACCAGTACATTCATTCATACGTACGTACATACACGCACACATGCATACATCCATAAATCCAACTATCCATGCACTCATCCATCCACACGTACATCCATACAACCATGTATTCCCCCATACACTCATCCACACGTACATCCAAGGATACATACGTAAATGCGTCCATACATACATCCATGCATGCAGCCATCCATAAATCCATCCACTCATACATCCA
>NW_016934213.1:0-539 GCF_001483705.2 Eufriesea mexicana
CTTCCATACATCCATCCATCAAAACATCCACCCATCCATACGTCCATCGATCCGTTCGTACTTGCATCCATACTTACATCCACCAATCCATCCATCCATCCATGCATCCATACACACAACAATACACAGGTCCATACATACACGCGTACATTCATCCATACATACCTCCATACATACATTCTTGCATACATACATACATATATCCATACATACATCCTTCCATACATCCACACACCCATACACCCATAAATCCATGCACCCATACACACATCCATCCATACATACATCCATAAATTCACCCATTCATCGATACATAAACTCATACGCTCACCCATACATAAATGCATAGATACATCCGTACATACATCCATACATACATCCATACGTCCACCCACGCGTACAACCGTACAATCGCCATACTATGCACGCATCCATACAACGCATCCATACATCCATGCATCTTTCGACCCATCCAAAAATCCATCTAACCATACATCCATCCATCCATTCATCCATACATATATACATCCATACATCCA
>NW_016934214.1:0-454 GCF_001483705.2 Eufriesea mexicana
TCACCACGATATTAGTCGAAAATGTCAATAAAATTGAATTTTCGTGGCAGATTCTATAGAATTGCAATGACTATAGCACGCCAATGGTATCTTTCCTACTTATTTATGCAAGAAAGTAAGCTTACCACGTTATTAGCCGAAAATGTCAATAACATTGAATATTGCATGTAGATTCTACTGCACTGCAATCGCTATAGCGTGCCAAAACTATCTTTCTTCCTTATTTATGCAAGGCTGTCAGCTCACCACGATACTAGTTGAAAATGCCAATGAAATTACATTTTCCAGCCAGATTCTGTAGCATTGAAATGGCTATAGCTCGCCAGTGGAATCTTTCCTTCTTATTTACGCAAGGATGTGAGCTCACCACGATATTAGTCGAAAATGCAACTAAAACTGAATTTTCCATCCAGATATTATAGAATTGCAATGGCCATAGCTGGCCAATAGAATC
>NW_016934215.1:0-677 GCF_001483705.2 Eufriesea mexicana
CAGAGGCCTCGGCAGGTTATGATGGGTCAGGCTACGTTCGGTAGGGTTGGGTTAGGCTAAGTTTGGTTAGAATAGCATTAACTTTTGTGTTATACACAGCCATTTGGCGGACTTCAGGGCTCTACTGTACCCTAGTATGTACTGCTTGGCTCTGAGGAGTGCAGCATTTGAGGTTTCGTCACGATAGGTTGAGATAGGCTAAGTTTGGGTGTGTCCTGATGGTTTGGGTTAGGCTTAAGTAGCTTTGTCTCTTCTGATATACACTGCGATTCTGTGGATTTCTGCGGTCTACTCTCCACAAGTGTGTTATGCTTGATGCTGCCAGCAATAGTGCTCGCGGCACGTCAGGTTCAGTTCCTTTACGCAGGGTTATGTTACGATTGGCTAGGTTACGAGTGTATAGATTTGGCTCTAGTGGTATATTCTGCTATAAGTTGGACTCCTGCGCCCTGCAGATCTCTAATATCCTCAGCTTGGCTATGGGGAGGGCAGCAATAGCGGTCTCGGTACGTTCGGATGAGTTACGCCATGTTCCGCTATGTTTCTCTGGTTCGGGATAGGCTTAGGCGTTTTTGACCCTTCTGACATACACAGAGATCCTGTTGACATCTGCCTTCTTCTCTCCACTTATGTGTTCGGATAGGCACTGTGGAGGCCAGTAACAATGGTCACGGCAC
>NW_016934216.1:0-820 GCF_001483705.2 Eufriesea mexicana
GATGGTGGCCGTATTCAGCACTGCACTGAAAACTGTAAATATTCGTTGCTGTAACCTATCTATGATATGATCATGAAGGCAGTAATCAACACTGAGTGGTTAGTTGTTAATATCTCCATCGATAATGAATCACACTTTTGTCCTTCTACAACTGTTATAGAATTTCAATCATCAGCGAACATTTTACTCTAAATGCAATACCATTGCGTTAATGGCAGCACTCGGTACTGCATTGTCATTCATCAACAGCACTACTGATATCCGTACTATCCATTGACGATGCTAACGTCGATATTGTGTTTGAATCGTCATACAAAATATTAAACTGCAGCTACAGTGCTCTGTTCGAGGGTGAACTAAGAACCGCACTGACAATTGTAAATACCTTAAGACACAAGTGATCTATACATTCACCATTCTAGAATGGCAGAGGAGTTTCAGTCATCTGTGAACAAATTAATCCGACGGCTAAAGTACTGTCATGGTAGCTGGGCTCAGTACTGTGTTATCAATACATAATATCCGGAGCTGTAAGGGTCTGTCCCATGTCATTCTATAGTTGTTATAGCATTCCATCAATCAGCGAACAGATTACTCCGACAGCTAGAGAGCTCTGTTGGTGTATGTAGTATGTACCGTAATGCCAATTGTAAATACCGCTTGCCATAACTGTTCTGTACATAAATTATGCTGGAATTGCTGTGGAATTTAAATCATCAGTGAAGGAATTTATCCAACAGATACAGTACTGTGATGGCGGCCATTCACAGTACGGTATTGACATATGTCAATATCTCTAGCGGCTATTGCTCTGTCCATT
>NW_016934217.1:0-432 GCF_001483705.2 Eufriesea mexicana
CTTAACCAAACTTAACCAAACACTATTCAACGTGCCTAGACGGCTATTACTCGGCTCCGATAGCAAATCAGAACATGTTAGGTCGCATTAGAGCGCAGAAATTCACCGAAAAACAGTGTAGAGCACAAAAGTCGTAGCTATCTGAGCCTAACATAACCAAACATAATAAACCCAAAGAGCACGAAAGTCGTAGCTATCTGAGCCTAACATAACCAAACATAATAAACCCAACCTAACGTTACGTAACTCAACCTAGCGTGCTTAGACCACTATTGCTTACCACCCCAGAGTAAAGCAGAATATACTAGAGCACGGTCGAGAATCTTATTCGAAATCCAGTCGAATTTTATACGGAAATGTCAATGAAATTGAACTTTCCGGTCATATTCCATAGCAATGGTCGACTTAGGGGAGGGCAGTAATGGTGGTCGC
>NW_016934218.1:0-241 GCF_001483705.2 Eufriesea mexicana
CACTATTCTAACCTATCCACACGTGATATAAGCGAACGCAACATAACTTAACCTAACGTGCCGTGGCCACTATTGCTGGCCTCCCCAGAGCCACGCATAGGATATTAGAGCACAGCGATGCGTGGAAATCGACCGCATTGCTGTGTATAGCACAGAAGTCAAAGCTATCCTGTCCTAGCCTAGGCGAAATTATCGTACCTAGCGTAACCTAACACATCCTATCATGCCGAGAGAGCTACTG
>NW_016934219.1:0-419 GCF_001483705.2 Eufriesea mexicana
AGCACACCACATTTGTCGAAAATGTCAGTAAATCTGAATTTTCCAGCGAGATCCTATAGCAATGCAATGGCTACAGCACGTCAATGGAATCTTTCCTCGTTATTTATGCAAGAGAGTTGGCTCATCACGATATATGTCGAAATTGTCAAGAAAGTTGTATTTCCCAGGCTGAATCTATAGCACCGCAATGAGTATAGCACGCCAATAGAATCTTTCCTCCTTATTTATGAAAGGAAGATAGCTCACCACGATATATATCGAAATTGTCAATAAAGTTGTATTTCCCAGGCTGAATCTATAGCACCGCAATGAGTATAGCACGCCAATAGGATCTTTCCTCCTTATTTATGAAAGGAAGTTAGCTCACCACGATATTAGTCGAAAATAACAATAAAATTGAATTTTCCAGAAAGATCCTG
>NW_016934220.1:0-1521 GCF_001483705.2 Eufriesea mexicana
CATGCTTTGTTGAGCAATGCTACGTCGCGTTAGGTTGCGTTAGGTCAGGTCATGTTAGTGTATATTCGCCTTTTGTGTTATTCACTGCAATGCCGTGGATTTCTGCACCCTACACTTTCCTAGTACATTCTGCTTGTCCATGTGGAGGCGAGCAATAATTGACGCGTTATGTTAGGTTTAGCTATGCTAAGTTTGGGTATGTCGCTTTCGGAAATGTCAGGATGGACTATTACGACTCTTGAGCTTTGCACTGCTTCACGGCTGGTTCCTGTGATCTAAAGTGCTCTACTACATTCTGCTTCGCTCGGGAAGGCCAGGAGCAGTGGTCTCGGCCCGTCATTTTGGGTTATGCTGCGTTTGCTTTGGTCAGGATACGTCACATTCTATTAGGGCGTCCGAAGGTATTGTGCCATTCACAGCACTCCGGTGGCCTCCTGCTCTCCACTGTGCTCTAGTACATTCTGCTTGTCCCTGTCGATGCCAGCGATAGTGGTATCGTAATGTTAGTTTGTTTTAGACAACGTTTGGATATGTCACGTATGGCAGTGTTAGGATGTGGTACTTTGACTTTTGTGCTATACACTGCCATTACGTGAATTTTTGCGCTCTAATGAGCTCTAATATGCTCTGCTTGGCTCTGGGGCAGCCGGCAATAGTGTTCCCGGGACCTGCGATTCAGTAAGGCTTCGTTTCGTTACGTTATGTTAGGAAGGCTCGGTCAGGATTTCTTTTACTTTTGTGCTATAAACTGCTATTTGGCGGATTCCTGCGCTCTACATTGCTCTACTATACTCAGCTGCACTGTGGGGAGGCGAGCAATAGTGGTTGCGGCACGTCAGTATGAGCTATGCTACGTTCGGTTTTGTTACGTTTGGTGAGGTTAGGATACGATATTCCAGACTTTTGTGCTATACGCAGCTCTCCGCGGATTTCTGCGCTCTGCTTTGCTCTGGTATACACTGCATGGCTCTGGGGAGACCGCAATAGTGGTCGCGGTACGTTATGTTCATTTTGAGGTCGTTCGGTTATGTTAAGTGATGTGTTAGGGTATCTTTGACACTTGTGCTGTACATTGCAATGCGGTCGATTTCTGCGCTCTACTGTGCTCTATTATACTCTGCTTGGCACTGGGGGAACTCCAGTAGTGTCCTCGGTACGATAGTGTGTGTAATGTTACGATCGGCTATGTTACGCTTGTTTAGGTCAGGATACGGTAGCCTTGACTTTTGTGCTATACGTTGCTATGCGGCGGATTTCTGTATTCTGCTGTGATCTAATATGTTCTGCTTGGCTCTGTAGAATTCAGCAATATCTGCCTAATCACGTTATTTTGAATTACACTACTTCTGCATAGGGTAGGTAAGGTCAGGTTAGGTTTGGGTATCCTTCATTTCCGTGCTTTGCACAGCAATACGGCGCATGTCTGCGCTCTACTCTGCTCTGGTATAATCTGCTTGGCTCTGGGATTGCCGGCAATTGTCTTCTCGGCACGATAGTACGATTTAAATTACGTTCGGTTGT
>NW_016934221.1:0-469 GCF_001483705.2 Eufriesea mexicana
CCGTCTGCGCTCTACTGTACTATTTCATGTACTGCATGCCTCTGGGGACGCCAGCAATTCTGGTCGCGGAGCTTTAAGTAGGGTCATGATACGTCCGGTTCGGTTATGTTGGGCAACGTTTGGCCAGGGTATCTTTGCCTTTTGCGCTATACGCATCTATTCGGTATATTTGTGCGGCCTAGTATGATCTGGTTAGTTCTGCTCGCCTCTGGTGTGGACACCAATAGTGGTCGAGGCACGATGGGCTGAGGCACGCTTCGTTAGTCTAGGTTAGGTTAGTTTCGGTTTGGTGACGATGGCATTTATTTTTGTGCTTTACACTGCAATGCGGCGGATTTCTGCGCTCTACTGTGCTCCGGTATCTTCTGATTGGCCCCGGGGATGTCAGCTATGACGGTCTAGGTAGGCTAGTTTGAATTATGGTACGTTCGGTCGTGTTAGGTTGGAATAGGTTTGGTCAGGATATCAT
>NW_016934222.1:0-925 GCF_001483705.2 Eufriesea mexicana
GTTTTCACGGCTCGTTAGCTTCAGATAGTCAACGGTAGCTTCGCTTATGTTTATTTGGGTTAGGTACGGATAGCTTTGACCTTCGCGGCACGAACTGATGCTCGGAGGATTTCTGCGCTCTACTCTGCTCTAGTATTTTCTGCTTGTCTCTGAGGAATTCAGCAATAGTGGTCGCGGCACGATAGATTGGATTATGCAACGTCTGGTTAGGTTATGGAAGTGCGGGATAGGCTTCGATAGCTTCGACTTTTGTGCTATTTACTGCTGTACGGGGGACTCCTGCTCTCTGCCGTTCTCTAGTATACTCTGCTTGGTATTGGGGATGCCAGCAGTAATGGTCTCCGCACATTAGTCTGAATTACGCTGTGTTTGGTTATGTTACGCTTGGTTAGGTTGGAATAGGATAGCTTTGACTTTAATGCGATGCACTGCTATCGGTGGATTTCTGCGCTCTAGTGTGCTCTAATATGCTCTGGATGGCGCTGGGGAAGCCAGCAATAGTGGTCCCGGCACGTTGAGTTGTGTTACGCAGTGATCGGTTGGGTTACGTTTGGTTACGTTAGAATAGGGTAGGTTGGACCTTTGAGCTATGCGCTGGTATTCGGTGGATTTCTGCTCTCTACGGTGATCTATTCCCCCCTGCTTTGATGTCGGTAACCTTGAAATAGTGGCCGCGGCGCGCTAGGTTGTCTTACGTTACGTTCGGTTAGGTTAGGTTTGTTCTTGTTAGGTTTGGATATCTTTGACTTTCGTGCTATACACTGCCATTCCACGGACCCAGGCCCTCTACCCTCCTTTAATATGCACTGCTTGGTGGTGGCGAGGCCAGCAAATGTCGGCTGGGCGCCTTTGGTTGGGATTCGTTACATTTGATTATGTTAGGTTAGGCCAGGTTATGTTAGGGTATCTCGCACTGTTTCGCTAT
>NW_016934223.1:0-233 GCF_001483705.2 Eufriesea mexicana
TAAACAAGGAGGAAATATTATATTGGCAAGTTATAACCATTGCAGTGCTATAGAATCTGGCTGGAAAGTGAAATTTTATTGTCATTTTCGACTAATATCGTGGTGAGATAACTTCCTTGCATAAGTAAGGAGGAGGGACACTTTTGGCGTACTATAGCCATTGCAATGATATAGAATGTGCTTGACAGATTCAATTTTGTTTACAATTTCGATTAATATCGTGGTTAGCTATC
>NW_016934224.1:0-613 GCF_001483705.2 Eufriesea mexicana
CTGTTATAGCTTGGCGAATAGATCATCTAACCCCTACAGTCCAGTGGTAAGTATAGCCATCTATTTACCTGAGAACAGATCCATTCAGAATCTATAGCCTGTTATAGCTTGGTGAGTAGATCATCTAACGCCTACAGTCCAGTGGTAAGTATAGCCATCTACTTACCAGAGAACTGATCCATTTAGAATCTATAGCATGTTATAGCTTGGTGAGTAGATCATCTAACGCCTACAGTCCAGTGGTAAGTATAACCATCTACTTACCAGAGAACAGATCCGTCAGAATCCATAGCCTGCTATAGCTTGGTGAACAGATCATCTATCGCCTACAGGACAGTGGTATGTATAGCCATCTACTTACCAGAGAACAGATCCATTCAGAATCTATAGCCTGTTATAGCTTGATGAATAGGTCATCTAACGCCTGCAGTCGAGTGGTAAGTATAGCAATCTACTTACCAGAGAACAGATCCATTCAGAATCTATAGCCTGTAATAGCTTGGTGAAAAGATCATTTAACGCCTACAGTCCAGTGGTAAGCATAGCCATCTACTTACCAGAGAACAGAACCATTCAGAATCTATAGCCTGTTATAGCTTGGTGAATAGATCAT
>NW_016934224.1:797-1961 GCF_001483705.2 Eufriesea mexicana
GACGCCTACAGTGCAGTGGTAAGTATAACCATCTACTTACCAGGGAACAGATCCATTCAGTATCTATAACCAGTTATAGCTTGGTGAATTGATCATCTAACGCCTACATTCTAGTAGTATGTATAGCCATCTACTTACCAGAGAACAGATCCATTCAGAATCTATAGCCTGTTATAGCTTGGTGCATTGATCATCTAACGCCTACAGTCCAGTGGTAAGTATAGCCATCTACTTACCAGAGAACAGATCCATTCAGAATCTATAGCCTGTTATAGCTTGGTGAATAGATCATCTAACGCCTACAGTCCAGTGGTAAGTATAGCCATCTACTTACCAGAGAACAGATCCATTCAGAATCTATAGCCTGTTATAGCTTGGTGAATAGATCATCTAACGCCTACAGTCCAGTGGTAAGTATAGCCATCTACTTACCAGAGAACAGATCCATTCAGAATCTATAGCCTGTTATAGCTTGGTGAATAGATCATCTAACGCCTACAGTCCAGTGGTAAGTATAGCCATCTACTTACCAGAGAACAGATCCATTCAGAATCTATAGCCTGTTATAGCTTGGTGAATAGATCATCAAACGCCTACAGTCCAGTGGTAAGTATAGCCATCTACTTACCAGAGAACAGATCCATTCAGAATCTATAGCCTGTTATAGCTTGGTGAATAGATGATATAACGCCTACATTCCAGTGGTGAGTATAACCATCTACTTACCAGAGAGCAGATCCATCCAGAGTCTATAACCTGTTACAGCTTGGTGAATAGATCATCTAACGCCTACAGTCCAGTGGTAAGTATAGCCATCTACTTACCAGAGTGCAGATCCATTCAGAATCTACAGCCTGCTATAGCTTGGAGAAAAGGTCATCTAACGCCTACAGGCCAGTGATAAGTATAGCCATCTACTTACCAGAGAAGACATCCATTCAGAATCTTTAACCTGTTATAGCTTGGTGAATAGATCATCTAACGCCTACAGTCCAGTGGTAAGTATAGCCATCTACTTACCAGAGAACAGATCCATACAGAATCTATAACCTGTTAAAGCTTGGTGAATAGATCATCTAACTCCTACAGTCCAGTGGTAATCATAGCCATCTACTTAACAGAGAACAGAACCATTCAGAATCTATAGCCTGTTATAGCTTGGTG
>NW_016934225.1:0-1422 GCF_001483705.2 Eufriesea mexicana
GTTATGTTACGATTGGTTAGGTTAGGAGAGGATAGCTTTGACTTTAGTGCTGTAGTCTGCTATTGAGTGAACTTTTGCGCCCTACAGAGCTGTAATATCTTCAACATGGCTCGGGTTGGGCCAGCAATAGTGGTCTCGGGACGTTACGTTGTGTCAGGTTACGTTTGGTTAGGGTGGGCATGGCTACGTTTGGTTATGGTAGCTTGAGCTTTTGCGTTGTGCACTACATTTCGATGGATTTGTGCGCTCTACTGTGCTCTAGTATATCCTGCTTGGCTCTAAGAAGGGCAGCAGTGGCGGTCTCGTCACATTAGGTGGAGCTATGCTATGTTTGGTAATGTTCTGTTGGATTGGTCCGAGTAGCTTCGACTCTTCCGCTGTACACTGCAGTCCTATGGATTTCTGCCCCCTACTCTCCACTACTGCGCTCTGCTTGGCTTTGTGGAGGCTGGCAGTAGTGGTCGCGGCACGTTAGGTTGAGATACAGAACGCTTGGTTATGTTACGATTGTTTAGACTAGGTGGGGTAGCCCTCACCTTCGAGTTATAGTCTGATGTTAGGTATACCTTTGCGCCCTCCTGTGCTCTAATATTTTCAGCTTGGCGCTGGGATGGCCAGAAATAGTTGCCTCCGTACGTACTATTGTGCCAGGGTACGTTCGGTTAGGTTGGACTGGGCTTAGTTTGGTTAAGATAGCTTCAGCTTTTGAGCTGTAAAAGGCTATTCGGTGGATTTATACGATCCACATTACCCTAGTGGGCTCTGCTTGGCTCTGTGGAGGACAGCATCTCTGGTCACGGCGAGTTAGGATGAGCTATGTTACGTTCTGCTCGGCATGGTTTGGTTATGCCTGGAAATTGTAGCTTTGACTATTGTGCTGTGCACTGCTATTCGGTAAATACCTACGGTCTACATTGCTCTGACATCTTCCGATATCTATGGGAAGGCCAGTGATAGTGGTCGTAGCAGTATTGGATATGTTAGGTTGCGCTAGGTTAGGTTACGTTAGGAAACGTTTTCTTCGGATGGCTTCGACTATTATGCTATGCACTGCTATTCGGTAGCTTTCCGCGCACTACATTGCTCTACTATGCTCCGCTCGACTTTTGGCATGCTAGTTATGTTGGTCGAGGCACGATAGGCGGAGTTAGGTAACGTTTGGAGTGGTAAGGATTGGCTACGTTTGGCTAGGATAGATTGACTTTCGTGCTGTACACAGTCATTCGGAAGATTCCTGGCCACCACTGTGCTCTAGCATGTTCTGGCTGGCTCTGCGGAGTCCAGAAATATACGTCTCGGCCGCTTAGGTTTAGTTATTCTACGTTTGGTTAGGTTAAATTATGTTCGTTTTGTTAGGATGGCTTTGACTTTTGTACTGTACACTGCTATTCGGTGAGCTTCTGCCCTCTACTGTGATCTAAG
>NW_016934226.1:0-1655 GCF_001483705.2 Eufriesea mexicana
CATCCATACATCCATCGATCCATATAGCCATACATACGTACATCCACACATCCATACATACATACATATGTCCATACATCCATACATCCATACATCCATACATCCATACATCCATACATGCATGCATACATACATACATCCATCCATCCATCCATCCATCCATCCATCCATCCATCCATCCATCCATCCATCCATCCATCCATCCATCCATCCATCCATCCATCCATCCATCCATCAATACAACCACACATCCATTCATCCATAAATCCGTACATCCGTCCATCCATACCTCAATCCATCCATACATCCATCCATCAATACAACCACACATCCATTCATAAATCCATTCATACGTCCACCTTTCTACACATCCATCAATCCATACATCCACCCATCCATACAAGCACCCATCCATACATCCATCGATCCACACATCTATCCATACATACATCCATACATATATACATCCACACATCCATACATACGTACATCCATACTTCCACACATCCATTCATCCATAAATCCGTCCAAACGTACAGCCATACGTCCATTCATACATCCATACGTATATCCACAAATCCGTACACACACCCATTCACACATCCGTACATAAACCCATACACACATTCATACATACATCCATACAAACACTCATACATACATCCATAGATATATGCTAACATACATCCATTCTTACATCGATATATCCACCATCCATATACCCATAAATCCATTCACTCGTACTTCCATCCATCGATACTTCCATCCTTCCATACATCCATACATATACACATCCATACGTCCATACCTCCGTACATCCGTCCATTCATACACCAACCGATCCATACTTCCAAACATCCATACAGCCATCCATCCATAAAAACATCCATACATACATCCATACTTTCATACATCCATCCATCCAAATATCCACCTCTAAATACATCCATCGATCCATACATACTTCCGTCCATACTGCCATCCATCCATACATCCATCGATCCACACATCTACCTATCCATACATCCATACATATATTCATCCTTACATAACTACATCCGTACAACCATACGTTCGTACATCCATACATTCACACTTCCATACGTCCATAAATCCGTCCAAACTTTCAACCATCCATCCATACATACATCCATACCTACATCCACAAATCCATACATACACCCATACACACATCCATACATACATCATTCCATACATCCATCCATACATCCATACATACCTCCATACACACGCCCATCTATACATCCATAGATATATCCATACATACATCCGTACATACATCCATACATCCATCCACACATGCATCCATACATACGCCCTTCCATACACGCATCCATACACCCATACACATGTCCGTTCATACATCCATACATACATCCATACATACATCAATACATCCATACATCCATACATCCATCCATTCATACATACATTCATCCATACATCCATACAACCACCGTCCATATATCCATAAATCCACCCATTCGATCTTCCTTCCTTAGAAACATCCATCCATCCATACATCCATTCGTATACACATACATACATCCATACATAAAGATCCGTCCATTCATACCTCAATCCATCCATACATACATTCATCCATACAGCCATCCATTCATACGTCCAATAAG
>NW_016934227.1:0-1237 GCF_001483705.2 Eufriesea mexicana
TTCTCGGCACGATATGCTTAGTTAGGCTACGTTCGGTTAAGTTAGGCTAGGACTCGTTTGGTTAGGATATCTTTGACTTTTGTGCTACACACTGCAGTGCGGTGGATTACTGCGCTCTACTCAGCTTCAGCATACTTAGCTTCGTCCTGCGGTTGCAAGCATGGGTGTTCTCGGGGCGTTAGGGTTAGTTAAGCTACGTTCGGCTGTGTTACGTTTGACTCTGTTAGGATAGTGCAGCTTCGGCTTTTGTGCCATGCACTGCGATTCTATGGACTTCTGCGCTAGTCTCTCCTCTAACATGATCCCCTTGGCTCTGAGGAGGGCAGCAATTGAGGTCTCGGCACGTTACGAAGAGTTAGGCTACGTTTGGTTGCGTCATGTTTGTTACGGTTACGACCGGATTGCTATGACTTTTGTGGTATGCACTGATGTTGAATTTCTGCGATCTACTGTGCTCTAGTATGCTCTGCTTGGCTCTAGGGTTGACAGCAATGCTGGTCACGGCACGCAAGTATGAGTCAGGTTACGCATGCCATGGCCAGTTTCGGATAGGTTGGGTTAGTATAGCTTCGACCCTTGTGCTATACACTGCTCTTCGGTCGATATCTGTGCTCTGCATTGCTCTACAAGCATTTGCTGGTCCTTGGGGAGGCCAGAAATAGTGGTCGTTACTCGTTCGGTTTAGCTAGGTTAGGTTCGGTTAGGTTAGGTTTGGTTATATTCTGTTAGGATGGATCTGATTTTTGTGCTATACACTGCAATTCTGCGGATTTCTGCGCCCTACATAGCTCTACTATACTCTGCTCAACTCTTTTACGGCCATCAGTAGCGGCTGCCGCTCGTTAGGTTCAGTTATATTACGATTGGTTTTGTCAGGTTTGGTCAGGTTTGGATAGGATGGCATTGACTTCTGTGCTTTACACTGCTATTCGGAATATTTCATCGTTGTACATTACTCTGCTTTATTCGGCCTAGTACTCGTGATGCCAGCAATATCGCTCGTGACACGTCAGGTTGGGTTACGTTACGTCCGCTTCTGCTACGTTTGGTTAGGATTGCATATGATAGATTTGACTTTCGTGCAATACACTGCTATTCGGTGGATTTCTGTGCTCTACTTTGGTTTAATATTATCTGCTTTGTTTTGGGGGGCCAGGTATTGCGGCCGCGGCGTGTTATGTTGAGTTAGGTTACGTTTGCTTGTGTTGCGCTTGGTTAGTTTAGTATAGGTTATCTT
>NW_016934227.1:4915-8834 GCF_001483705.2 Eufriesea mexicana
CACTCCTATATGTGCTCAGCCTATCTCTGTGGAAGCCAGCAGTAGTGATCGCGGCGCGTTAGGTATAATTTGGATACGTTTTGTTATGTTACGATTGGTTAGGTTTGGAGAGGGCAGCTTTGACCTCAGTGATATAGTCTGCTATTAGGAGGACTTCTGAGTACTACAGTGCTGTAATATTTTCAGCTTGGTTCCGGGAACGCCAGCAACAGTGGTCTCGGCACGTTACTTTGAGTCATGCTACGTTCGGTTATGATGGTTTGGGAAAAGTTTGGTCAGGGTAGCTTTAACTTATGTGCTGTTCACTGCTATTCGGTGGATTTCTGCACTCTACACTGATCTACTATAGTCTGCTCGTCTCTAGGGATGTCATCAATAGTGCTTGCGGCACGTTATGGTGAGTTTGCCTACCTTAGGGTAGGTTACGTTGGTTTGTGTTAGGTCTGGATATCTCTCACTTTCCAACTGTGCACTGAGATATTATGCATTTCTGCGCCCCGCACTCCAGTAATGCGTTCTGCGTTGCTCTGGCGTTGCCAGCAATAGTGGACGCGACGCGGGAGGTTGAGTAATGTTACGTTCGGTTAGGTTAGGTTTCTTCGGGTTAGGTTGGGCAACTTAGACTTCTGTGCTACGCGCTGCAATTCTATGGACTTCTGCGACCTACTGCACTCTATCGCACCCTGCATGTCTTCGGGGATCCCAGGAATTGTGGTCGCGGCACGTTAGGTTTAGTTACGGCAAGTTTGGCTAAGTAAGGTTTGGTGAGGTTAGAAAAGGGTAGCTTTGACTATTGTGCTACACACAGCTATTCGGTTGGCTTCTGCACTCTGCCGCTCTCTAGTCTCCTCTGCTTGGCTAGTGGAGGGCAGCAACAGTTGTCTCGGCATGTTACCATGTGTTAAGTTATGTTTGGTTATGTTACGTTTGGCTATGTAAGGATAGGATTGCTTTGACTTTTTTTCTATACACTGACAGACGGTGGACTTCTGCGCTCTGCCGTACTTTAATGCGCTCTGCTTGGGTCTGGCGAGGACAGGAACAGTGCCCTCGGCACGATAGGTTGAGTTATGTGACGCTCGGCTTGGCTAGGTTTTGTTAGGTTTGGTTCGGATAGCTGCGACTTTTGTGCCATGCATTACTATTCTGTCGATATCTACGCTCTGCATTGCTCTACTAGCCACTGCTTGTCTCGTGGGAGGCCTGGAATAGTGTTCGTGGCACGTTTGCTTCAGCTATGCTACGTCTAGTTTGGTTAGAATACGATAAGTTCGATTAGAGTGGCTTTGACTTTCCTGCTATACACTAATATTCGGTGGATTTCTGCGCTCCGCTGTGTTCTGGTATATTCTGCTCAGCTATGGTATGCCAGCAGTATTGGTCTCGGCACGTTGGCCTAAGATATGTTGCGTTTGGTCTTGTTGCGTATGGTTTGCTTACGAAATGGTAGCTCTGACTTTTGTGCTATACACAGCTATTGTAATTTTTTGCGCTCCTCGTTGCTCTACTATACCCTACTTGTTCATGGGGAGGCCAGAAATGGCGGTCGTGTCACGATATGTTGTGTTCTGTTACGTTTGGTTAGGTTAGGTTAGGTTAGGTTTAGAATGGATGGGTTTAGCTTTTCATTTGCTCAGTGATACTCTTTTAATTTCTGCGCTCTACTGAGCTCTAATATGTTCTGCTTGGTGATGGGGAGTCCAGCAATAGTGGGCTCGGCTAGTAAGGTTTAGTTAGTTTACGTTTGGTTTGTTTACGATAAGTCAAATTAGGTGAGGATTTCTTCGACTTCTGTGCAATACACTGCTACCCGGTGGCTTTCTGCGCTCTACTGTGCTCCAGTATATTCTGCTTGCAGCTAGGCAGGTAGGCAACGGTGGTCCAGTCACGTCAGCCCAAGTTAGGTCACGTTCGTTTATAATACGTATGGACATGCTATTGTAGGTTAGAATTTTCCTTCGTGCTATAGGCTGCTGTTCTCTGGATTTCTACGTATTACATTGCTCTACTATACCCTCCACGACACTGGGGAGGCCTGTAACAGTCGTCTCGGCACGTTAGGTTGGGTTAGGCCACCTTCGGTTAGGATACGTTAGCTTTGGTTTGGTCTGGATAGCTCTGCCTTTCGTTGTATAAGCTGTGCCCTGGTATTTTCTGCTTGGCTCTGGGGCGGCATGCTATGGTGGTCTCGGCACGTTAGGTTGTGGATATATAACGGTTGGTTTGGTTGTGTAGGGACAGCATAGCTTTGACTTTTACGCTATACACCGCTATTCGGTGGGTTTATGCCTGCTACTGATCTCCAGTACATTCTGCTTGCCTCTGGTGGACCAGCAATAGTGGTGGTCTCGACACTTTGGGATAAGTTGGGATGCGTTCGTGTATATTACGTTTGTATAGGATAGGATAGGATAACTTTGACTTTTGTGCCATACGCTGCTATTCGGTGAAACTCTGCGCTCTAAGTTGCTCTACTATGCCCTGCCCGAACCAGTCGTGGCCAGGAATAGTGGTCATGACACGATCGTTTGTGTTCGGTTACGTTCGGTTAGGCTAGTTTGGGTTAGGTTTGGTCATGATGGCTTTGACATTTGTGCTATAAACTGCTATCTGGTGTACTTTTGCGCTCTACTGCGCTCTAGTATGCTCTCCTAGGCTCTGGGGAAGCCAAAATTAGTGGTCTCGGCTCGCTAGGTGTAGTTAGTGCAAGTTTGGTTAGGTTAGGTTCGGTCAGGTCAGCCTGGAATATATTTGACATTGGAGCTATACGCTGCTTTTTGGTGGCTCTGTCCGCCCTTCTATGCTCTAGCATATTCTCCTTAGCTTCAGGGCTTCCAGCAATGGTGGTCTCGGTACGTTAGGATTAGTTATGGTACGTTCGGTTATGTCACGTTTGGTGAGAGTAGGATACGGTAGCTCTGACTCCTGCGCTGTACGTCGCTATTCGATGGGCTTCTGCACTCTAGTGTGCTCTAATATGCTCAGCTTGGCCGCGGGACGGCTAGTAATAGTGGTCTCAACACGTTACGCTCAGTTAGGCTACATTTTGTTGGATTCGGTTAGGATATTCTTGACTTTTGTGCTATAGACTGCTATTCGGTGGATTTCTGCGCTCTACTCTGCTCTTGTGTATTCTGCTTCGCTATGGGGAGCACATCGCTATTGTTCTCGGCAGGATAGTCTGATTTATATTGCTTTCGGTTATGTTGCGCTTGGTTAGGTTAAGATAGGATTGCTCAGACTTTTGCGCTATACATTGCTGTTCGGTGGACTTTTGCGCTCTACATTGCTCAACTACGCTCTGCTTGATTCTTGGGAGGCCAGGAATAGCGTTCGCTCTACGTTAGGTTCAGTTAGACAACGTTTGCTTTGGTTAGGGTACGCTGTGTTTGGTTAGGATAGCTTTGACTTTTGTGCTTGACACTGCTATTCGGATAATTCCAGCTATCTACATTGCTCTGCTATACTCTGCCTAGTTCTCGTGAGGCCATCAATATCTGTCGCTGAGCGACAGTGTGTGTTGCATTACGCCTGCTTAAGTTATGTTGTGATAGGTTAGGGGAGGATAGCTTTGGGTTTTGCCCTATACACTGCTATTCGGTGGATTTCTGCGCTCTACTGTCCTCTACAATGGCGTGCTTGTCGCTGGGGATGCCAGCAGTTTTGCTCTCGGCACGATAGGTTGAGTCAGACTTCGTTTGGCTAGGTTAGGCGTTGCCAGGTTAGATTAGGATATCTTTGACTTTTGTGCATTGCACATCAGTGCGGCGGACTTCTGCGCTCCCGTGTTCTCTAGTATATTCTGCTTTACTCTTGGAATGCCAGAATTAGCGGCCGCGGCACGTTAAATTTGGTCATCTTACATTTGGTTAGGTTAGGTCTGATAGGGATAGATTGCGATATCTTTCACTTTCGTACC
>NW_016934228.1:0-365 GCF_001483705.2 Eufriesea mexicana
ACAGGAACAAAACCAAACGTAACGCAACTGATACCAACGTGCCGCGATCAGAATTGCTTGCCTGCCCAGGGAGAAGCAGAACGTATTACCACACAGCAGAACGCAGAAATCAACCGTATAGCAGCGTTTAGCACAAAAGTGGGAGCTAACGCATCCTAACCTGACGAAACGCAACGCAATCGAACGTCACATAACCCGTCCTGGCGTGCTTAGACCACTATTGCTTCATCCTCAGTGTAAAATAGAATATATGGGAGGAGGGTAGAGGGCAGAAATCCATAGAACTGCAGTGCATAGCACAATAGTCAAAAGTTACCTATCATAACATAGCCGTACGTAACAATAACCAAACGTAGCTTAACTCA
>NW_016934229.1:0-615 GCF_001483705.2 Eufriesea mexicana
GGGCAGAGTATAGTGGAGCAATGTAAAGCGAAGAAATCCATCAGTGTATAGCACAAAAGTCGAATAAGTCCTAACCAAGATTTCCTAACCTACCCAAGCGATAAGTAACACAGCTCAACCCAGCGTGCCAAGACCACTGTTAATGACCATCCCAAAGCCGAGTTGGACAAATTAGAGCGCAGTAGAGCGCAGAAATACAGCGAATACCAGTGGATGGCTCAAAAGTCTAAACTACACTATCCAAACGTAACCAATTTTGTCATATGCAAACGTAGCCTAACTAAACCATAGGCGCCGGGACCACTATTCCTGGCCTCCCGAGAGCCAACCAGAGAATATTAGAAGGCAGTAGAGCGCAGAAGACGGAGGATAGCAGTGTATAGACCTATCCCGTCCTAACCTCACCAAACGTAACAAAAGCAATCGTGGCATATCTCAACTTAAGGTTCCGAGACCACTATCGCTGGCCTCCCGAGAACCAAGCAGAATATACTAGGGCGTAGTGGAGCCCAGAAACACACCGCATTGTAGTCTACAGCGCAAAAGTCAAACTTGCGCTGACACAACCTGACCTTACCTTACCTATCGAAACGTAGTGTATCTAAGCATAACGTG
>NW_016934230.1:0-303 GCF_001483705.2 Eufriesea mexicana
TATACATCCATCCTTTCATTCATCCATACATCCATCCATACATACATCCATTCTTCCGCACATACATAAATCCTATCATCCGTACTTCGATCCATCGATACTTCCATCCATCCAAACATCAATACGTATATACATACATACATCCATACACACGTAAATCCGTCAATCCATACCTCAATCCTTCCATTCATCCATCCATCCACAAAACCATTCATCCACACATACATCCATTCATACATCCATTTTTCCATACATCCATCCATTCATACATCCACCCATCCATACATCCTTCGAACCATACAT
>NW_016934230.1:373-1907 GCF_001483705.2 Eufriesea mexicana
TTCATACATCCACACATCCACATAGCCATCCATCCATACTACCATACAACCATACATACATCCATACATACATCCATACATACATCCGTCCATTCATACGTCCGTCCACTCATACGTACATCCATCCATACATCCATACATATGTACATGCATAAATCTATACATCCGTACGTCCATACATTCGAACATCCATACGTCCATACATCCATACATCCATACATCCAAACATACTTACATCCATACATTCATGCATACATACATCCATACATGCATACATCCAGCCATCCGTACCTCAATCCATCCATACATCCATTCATGCGGACATACATTCATCCGTACATCCATCCTGCCATACCACCACCCATACACATACCACCACCCATACATACATCCATTGATGCATACATCTATCCGCCCATACATCCATCCATCCACACATCCATACATCCACACAGCCATAAAACATAAATCCATCCATTCGTACGTCTATCGTCCGATACATCCACCCATCCATACATCCATTCATACATACATCCATACATACATACATCCATACATACATACATCCATACAACCATACATGTATACATCCATACATCCATACATCCGTACATCCATACATACATCTGTACATCCATACATCCATACACCCATCCATCCATCCATACATCCATACATCCGTACATCCATAAATCCTTCCATTCGTATGTCCATCATTCGATACATCCATCCATCCATTCATCCATACAGATATACATCCATACATCCATACATCCGTACATCCATACATTCGTACGTCCATACATTCGTACATCCATACATACGTACATCCATACACCCATACATCCATACATCCATCCGTCCATCCATACAACCATACATCCGGACATACATAAATCCTTCCATTCGTATGTCTATCATTCGGTACATCCATCCATCCATACATCCATACATTCATACATCCATACATCCATAAATCCATCCATCCATACCTCCATCCGCCCATACATCCATCAATCCATCCATTCGTACATCCATCTATCGATACATCCATCCATGCATGCATGCAAACATATATACATCCATACATCCATACATACGTTAATCCGTCAATCCATACTTCAATCCTTCCATTCATCCATCCATGCATACAGCCCGCCGTCCATACATCCATGCATCCATACATCCATACATCCATAAATCCATCCATTCTTTCTTCCACCTTTCGATACATCCATCCATGCATACATGCAAACATATATACATCCATACATCCACACATACGAACATCCGTCCATCCATACCTCAAACCATCCATAAATCGAAACATCCATACAGCCATCCTACCATACACCCATCCATCCACTCATCATCCCATCCATTCGTACATCGATCCATACATCTCTCCACCCATACATCCATCCACCAAACATGCATCCATCCATACATTCTTACAGCCTTACATTCATCCATACATACATCCATACACACATACTTCCATACATCCATAGATCCATACCTCCGTCCATCCATA
>NW_016934231.1:0-957 GCF_001483705.2 Eufriesea mexicana
TATGTATGGATGTATGCATGGATGTATGTATGGATGCATTTACGGATGTAGCTATGGATGTATTTATGGGTGAGTCTATGGGTGTATGCATGGATGTATGGATGTATGTATGGACGTATGTATGGATGTACGTATGGATGAATGAGTGCATGGATGGGTGGATTTGTTGATGTATGTATGTGTGGATGTATGGATGTATGGATGGATGTATGTATGGATGGAAGGATGTATGGATGGATGGATCTATTAATGGATGGATGTTTGTATGTATGGATGTATGAATGTATGGCCATATTTGCGTTATGGATGTACGGATGTATGTATGCATGGATGTATGGATGTAAGAATATGTGGATGTACGGAGGCATGGATGTATGTATGTGTGGGTGGACGAATGGATGGGTGAATGGATGGAAGAATGGATGTATGTATGAATGCTTGTATGGATGAATGTATGGATGTATGCATCTATGTATGCATGGATGTATGTAAGTATGTATCTATGGATGTATGTATGAATGAATGTATTGGTGTATGTAAGGATGTATGTATTGATGTCTCTGCGGATGCAGGGATAGATGGGTGGATGGGTGAATGAATGTATGGATGAACGGATGTATGGATGGATATCAGTATGGATGTATGTATGGATGGATGTATGGATGGATATACGTATGGATCGATGGATGTATGGATGGGCGGTTGTATGGATGGTTGGATGTATGGAAGGATGGGTGTATGGATGGATGGATGTATGGATGTATGTATGGATGTATGGATGTACGGATGTATGGGTGTATGTACGTATGGATGTGCGTATGTATGTATGTGCGGAAGTATGGATGTACGGATGTTTGTACGTATGGATGTATGGATGGATGGATGTATGGATGTGTGGATGTATGAATGGATGGGTGTATGGAAAGCTGTATGTATGTATGGACGAATGGTTGTATG
>NW_016934232.1:0-319 GCF_001483705.2 Eufriesea mexicana
AGAACGGTAAAATGGTACAGGAAAATCGTTATAGTTAATATGCGGGACATCCCTCGTGAATGCGTGGAATATTCATAAAAAATGGGGCACTAAAAGAATTTCAATTTTTAAATTTCGAGAAACAATTATTAATTATCTGTTAAATACAATGAATCCCCACAGCGAAGAAACACGCAGCGAAAACGAAATACTGACAAAAAAATATTCGCATTTTCTGCAATCGTACCAAGGGCCCGCGAGAAAAAAGAGACAGCGGTGCAAATATTACAAACGCTTGTCTAAAACAAAAGGTAGGCAGTATGCCGCAAATAAAGCGAAG
>NW_016934233.1:0-236 GCF_001483705.2 Eufriesea mexicana
CAGATCATATATGATCAGGTCAGGTCAGGTCAGATCAGTCAGGACAGGTGAGGTCAGGTCAGGCCGGTTTAAGTCAGGACAGGTCAGGTCAGGTCAGGTCAGGTCCGGTCAGCCCAGGTCGTGTCAGGTCAGGTCAGGTAAGTTCAGGTCAGTTCAGGTCAGGCCAGGTCAGCCCAGGTCGGGTCAGGTCGGATGAGTCCGGTTAGTTCAGGTCAGGCCAGGTCAGGCCAGATCAT
>NW_016934234.1:0-523 GCF_001483705.2 Eufriesea mexicana
GAGGTATGGATGGACGGATGTACGTATGTATGAATGTATGGATGTATATATGTGCGGATGTGTGGATTTGTGGATGTATGGTTGTGTGGATGAATGGATGTATGGATGGACATATGTGTGAATGTCAGGTTATATGGAAGGATGGATGTATTGATGTACAGGTGTTTGGATGCATGAATGCATGGTTGTATGGATGTTTGTATGTATGGATGTATGGATGGAAGGATGTATCGAATTATAGCTGTACGAATGGAAGGATTTATGGATGTATGGATCTGTGATGTGGATGGATGGACGTATGTATGTATAGATGTATGGATCGATGGGTGTACGGATGGGTGCTTGTATGGATGGATGGATGTATGGTAGGATGGATGTATGGATGGGTGGATGTATGGTTGGATAGATTTATGGATGGGTGCATGGGTGGATATATGTATAGGTGTATGCATGGATGTACGTATGGATGCATTAACGGATGTATCTATGGATGCATGTATGGATGAGTGTATGGGTGTATGCA
>NW_016934235.1:0-262 GCF_001483705.2 Eufriesea mexicana
TGTGCTTCAATATGTTCTGTTTGTCTCTAGCGAGGCCAGCAATAATGTTCGTTGCACGAAGAGATGAGCAAGGTTACGTTCGGTTAGGTTTGGTTAGGTTTGGTTTGGTTGGAATGGCTTTGGCTTTTGTGCTATAAACAGTTTTTCCATGAGTTAGGTTTAGTTATTCTGCGTTTAGTTAGGTTAGGTTCGGTCTGGAATGGTTGGGGTAACTTCGACTTCTGTGCTATACACTACTATTCGGTGGGTTCCTCTGCTCTAC
>NW_016934236.1:0-851 GCF_001483705.2 Eufriesea mexicana
TCTGAAGTGAACTGACCTGAACTGGCCTGACCTGACCTGACATGATCTGACCTGAACTGACCTTGCCTGACCTGACATTATCTGACCTGACCTGACCTGTCCTCACTTTTACCGGCCTTACCTGAACTGACCTGACCTGACCTAACGGGACTGATCTGATCTGACCTGTCCTGACTTGACCTGGCCTGACCTGAACTGACCTGAGCTGACATTACCTGACCTGACCTTACCCGACCTGATATTACCTGACATGACCTGAACTGTCCCGACTTTAACCGGGCTTACCCGACCTGACATGACCAGACATGATGTGACCTGACCTGACCTGACCTGACTTGACATGACCTGATCTAATTTGACATGACCTTGCCTGGCCTGGCCTGACCTGAACTGACCTGACCTGAACTGACCTTACCTGACCTGACAGTACCTGACCTGACCTGACCTGTCCTGACTTTTACCGGCCTTACCAGACCTGACCTGACCTGGACTGACCTGACCTGACCTGGCCTGACATGGCCAGACCTGAACTGACCTGAACTGACCTTACCTGACCTGACATTACCTGACCCGACCTGACCTGTCATGACTTTAACCGGCCATACCTGAACTGACCTGACCAGACATGATCTGGCCTGGCCTGACCTTACCAGACTTGACATGACCTGACATGACCTGACCTGACCTGACCTGATCTGACCTGACCCGACCTGACCTGACCTGACCTGACCTGACCTGACCTGACCTGACCTGTCCTGACACGGACCTGTCCTGACTGATCTGACCATAGCTGACCTGATCTGACCTGACCTGACATGACCTGACCTGACCTGACCAGTCCTGACTTTAAC
>NW_016934237.1:0-212 GCF_001483705.2 Eufriesea mexicana
ATCAATATTAGTCGAAAATGTCAATAAAATTGAATTTTCCAATCAGATTCTCTTACACTGCAACGGCTACAGCATGCCAATAGAATCATTCCTCCTTATTTATGCAATAAAATTAGCTATCCACGATATTAGTCGAAGATGTAAATAAAATTGAATTTTCCAGACAGTCTTTATAGCATTGCAATGGCTGTAGAATGCCAATAGTGCCTTTC
>NW_016934238.1:0-265 GCF_001483705.2 Eufriesea mexicana
AGCTAACATAACCCAACCTAACCTAACATAATCTAACCTGACCTGACCTGACCTGTCGTAACCGGACCTGACTTGACCTGACCTTACCTGGCCTTACATTGCCTGGCCAGGACTGGCCTGCACAGACCTGACATCAACTGACTGACCTGACCTGACCTGACATGACCTGACCTGACTTGACCTGACCTGACCTGACCCGACCTGACTTGACCTGACCTGGCCTGACCTGGCCTGACCTGGCCTGACATTGCCTGGCCTGGCCTGG
>NW_016934238.1:4999-5263 GCF_001483705.2 Eufriesea mexicana
ACATAACATATCCTAACCTGTCCTGACCTGACCTGACCTGACCTGACATGCCACGACCTGAATTGACATCACCTGACACGAACAGGAATGGCATGACCTGACATGACATCAACTGACTGACCTGACCTGACCTGACATGACCTGACCTGACTTGACCTGACCTGACCTGACCTAACATGACCTAACATAAGCTAACCTAATTAATCCTTACCTAACCTAACATAACATAAACTAACCTGACCTTACCTGACGTGACATGACCTA
>NW_016934239.1:0-647 GCF_001483705.2 Eufriesea mexicana
AGCACAGAAGTGGAAGATATCCTAACATAACCAGACCTTACTTATCCTAGCCAAACGTAGCCGAATAATGGTTTATTGCACGAAGGTCGAAGCCATCCTCGCCAAACATAACCAAACATAAACTAATCAATCGAAGCCTAACTCAACATAACGTACCGCGGCTGTTGCTAGCCACCCCAGGGCCAAGCAGAGAATGGTACAGCAGAGTCGAGTGCAGAAATCATCCGAACAGCCGTGTGCAGCACGAAAGTCACAGACCTCTCCTAACCTATTCAATTTTAACATAACCAAACCCAAAATAACTCAATCAACCATGCCGCGACCACTATTGCTGGCCTCCCCGGAGACAAGCAGTCCATATTAGGATAAAGTAGGGCGCAGATATCCACCGATTAGCAGAGCATAGCACAAAAGTCAAAGCTATACTGCCCTAACCTAACCAAACGTAATATTACCGAAGGAAGCATAACCCCACCTAAAGTAGCAAGACCCATATTGCTGGCCTCCCTGGAGCCCAGCAGGGCGTATTAGAGCAATGCGGAGCGCAGAAATCCACCGAATTACTGTGTTTAGCACAAAAGTCAAAGGTATCCTATCCTAACCAAACCAATCGTAACAGGAACAAACGTAACATAATTCAACCTAAC
>NW_016934239.1:707-918 GCF_001483705.2 Eufriesea mexicana
CAGAACTACGCTACACTGCAGTGTACAGCACAATAGTCAAAGACATCCAAACCTTACCTGAACCAACCAAAACTAGCCAAACGTAGCCTAACTCAACTTAACGTGCCGAGGACACTACTGCTACCCTCGCCAGAGCCAAGCATGGCACACGAGGGAAAAGTAGAGGGCAGAAATCCGTAGAATCCCAGTGAACGTCACAAAAGTCAAAGCT
>NW_016934240.1:0-6108 GCF_001483705.2 Eufriesea mexicana
ATGAACGGAAGTATGGATGTATGTATGGTTGTATGTAAGGGTGTATGTATGCATGTATGTATGGTTGTGTGTGTGGGAGTATGTGTGCATGTGTGAATTGATGTATGTATGGATGTATGGATGGATGTGTGAACGGATATAATTATGGATATATGGATGCGTGTATGGAAGGTCGTGTGTATGGATGCATGTATTGATGGATGTGTGGATGTATGTACGGATCTATGTATGGATATATCTATGGATGTATGTATGTGTGCGTGTATGGAGGTATGTACGGATGTGTGGATGGATGGTTATAAGGTTGGACGGATTTATGGATGTATGGATATGCGGATGTATGGATGTTCGAATGTATGGATGTACGGATGGATGGATGTATATATGTACGGATGTATGCATGGATAGATGTGTGGATCGATGGATGTATGGATGTATGGATGTGGGGAAGTATGGATGTTCGAATGTATGGATATACGGATGTATGGATTTACGGATGTATGGATGTATATATGTACGGATGTATGCATGGATAGATGTGTGGATCGATGTGTGTATGGATGGATGGATGAATGGTTCGATGGATGTATGGATGGGTGGGTGTATGGATGGATGAATGTGTGGAAAAGTGGATGTATGGATGGAGGTATGTATTGATGAATAGCTGTATGGATGGATGGATGGATGGGTTGGTGGACTGATGTACGGATGGATGGATGTATGGATCGGTGGATGTATGGATGGATGGCTGTATGGATGGATGGCTGTATGGGTGGATGTGGTGAATTTATAGTTTGAAGTATGGATCGACGGATAGACGGATGTATGGATGTATGTATGGATGCATGCATGTATGTATGTGCGGCTGTGTATATGGCTGTATGCATGGATGTATCTATGGATGTTTGTATGGATGTATGTTTGTATGTATGAATGTATGTGGGAATGTATGTATGGATGTATGTGTGGATGTATGAATGGGTGTATGTATGGATGTATGTATGGATGGATGGCAGTATGGATGGGTGGATATATGGATGTACGAATGTATGGATGTACGGATGTTTGGATGTATGGATGTATATATGTACGGATGCATGGATGTATGTATGGATGTTCCTGTGTATGTATGTATGGATGTATGCATGGATGTATGCATGGATGTATGTATGGATGTATGTACGGATGTATGTATGTATATATCTATGGATGTGTGTATGGGTGTATGTAAGGATGTATGTATGTATGTGTGGATGGATGTATGTATGGATGTGTGTATGGGCGTATGTATGGATGTGCGGATGTGCGTGTGGATGTATGTATGTATGGATGGTTATATGGTTGGACGGATTTATGGATGTATGGATGTGTGGGTGTATGGATGTTCGAATGTATGGATGTACGGATGTATGGATGTATGTGTGTATGGATGTATATATGTACGGATGTATGGACTGATAGATGTGTGGATCGATGGTTGTATGGGTGGGTGGATGTATGGATTGATGGATGGATTGGTGGTTGGATGTATGGATGGATGGATATATGAATGGATAGGTGTATGGATGGGTGGATCTACGGATGTATGGATGCATGGATGTAAAAATGTATGGATGTATGGATGGATGGCTGTATGGATGGTTGGGTGTATGTATGGATTGATGAATGTATGTACGGAAGAACGGATCTATGGATGTATATATGGATGTATGGATTGATGGATGTATCGAAGGGTGGAAGTACGAGTGGATGGATTTATATATATATGGATGTACGGATGTATGGATGTATGGATGTATCTATGTATGTATTTATGGATGGATGTATGGATGAGTGTGTGGATGTATGGATGTACGGATGTATGGATGTATATATGTACGGATGTATGCATGGATGGATGTGTGGATGTATGGATGTACGGATGTATGGATGTATACATGTATGGATTTCTGGATGGATGTATGGATGTGTCTATGGATGTATGCATGGATGTATGTGTGGCTGTATATGTGTATGTATGCATGCATGTATGTATGGATGTTTGTATGGATGCATGTATGTATGAATGGATGTATATATGGATGTATGCGTGGGTGTATGTATTGGTGGATGGCTGGATGGGTTGGTG
Source organism: Eufriesea mexicana (assembly GCF_001483705.2). Classification (NCBI taxonomy): domain Eukaryota; kingdom Metazoa; phylum Arthropoda; class Insecta; order Hymenoptera; family Apidae; genus Eufriesea; species Eufriesea mexicana. Next base: position 2,129 of record NW_016934240.1, read on the forward strand.
GAAGTGTTGCTGGATTGAGATACGGATAGACGAATGTACGGATGTATGGATGTATGTATGAATGTTTATGTGGATGTATGTATGGATGAATGCATGGATGTACGCATGGATGTATGTATGGATGTTTGTATGGATGTTCGTATGTATGTATGTATAGATGTACGAAAGAATGTATGTATGGATGTATGTATGGATTTATTTACGCGTGTATGTATGAATCTGTGTATTGATGTGTGCATGGATGCATGGATGGATGGATGGATTGGTGGATGGAAGTATGGGCGGAAGGCGGTATGTATTGTGGGATGTATGGATCGATGTATGTGTGGATGGCAGGATACATGGATGGATGGTTGTATTGATGTACAGATGTACGGATACATGAATGTATGGATGTATGGATGTATGTATGGATATATTTATGGGAGTATGTACGTATGTATGAATTGATGTATGTATGGATGCATGTATGGATGTATGTGTGGGTGTATGTATGGATGGATGAGTGTATGCGTGGATGGTTCTATGGATGTATGGGTGTGTGGATGTATGGATGTATGGATGGATGGATGTACGGATGTATGGATGTATGGATGGATGGATGTACGGATGTATGGATGTATGGATGGATGGATGTACGGATGTATGGATGTATGGATGGATGGATGTACGGATGTATGGATGTATGGATGGATGGATGTACGGATGTATGGATGTATGGATGTATATATGTACGGATGTATGCATGGATGGATGTGTGGATGTGGATCGGTGGATGTATGGATGGATGTATGTATGGATGAATGTTTGTATGAATGGATGGATGTATGGATTGATTGATTTATGGATGGACGGATGTACGTATGTATGGATGTATGGATGTATATATGTATGTATGTATTGATGCATGGATGTATGGGTGTATGGATGGGTTGATGTATGGATGGAGGTATGTATGGATGGATCTCTGTATGGATGAATGGATGTATGGATGTATGGTTGTATGGATGTGTGAGTGGATGAATGGGTGTGTGGATGGACGGAAGGATGAATGTATGGGTGGGTGGATGAACGGATGCGTGGATGGTACGATGGGTGTATGGATGGATGGATGGATGGATGAATGTATGCGTGTATGTATGGATCTGTGTATTGATGTGTGTATGGATGCATGGATGGATGGATGGATGGCTGTACGGATGGTTCGGTGTATGTACAGATTGAAGTATGGATGGACGCATGAACGGATGTATAGATGCATGTATGGACGTATGTATGGATGTATGCATGGGTGTATATAAGGATGTATATATGGATGTATGCATCGATGTATGTATGGATGTTTGTATGGACGTGTGTATGGATGAATGTATGGGTTCATGTATGGATGTATGTATTGGTGTATGTATGGTTGTATGGATGGGTGGATGGATTGGTGGTTGGATGTATGGGTGGATGGATGTGTGGATCGATCGATGTATGGATTGGTGGATGTGTGGATGGAGGGATGAATGGATGTATGAATGTATGTATGGATGTATGTATGGATGTATGAGTGGATGAATGTATGGGTGTATGTATGGATGTATGTATGGATGTATGTATGGCTGGATGGCAGTATGGATGGGTAGATGTGTGGATGTACGAATGTATGGATGTACGGATGTATGGATGTATGGATGTATATATGTATGGATGTGTGGATGGATGTATGGATGAGTGTGTGGATGTATGCATGGATGTATTTGTGGCTGTATATGTGGATGTATGCATGGATGTATGTATGGATGTATGTAAGAATTATGTATGGATGAATGTATGGATAAATTTATGGGTGTATGTATGGATGTATGTATTGATGTATGTGTGTATGTATGGATGGATAAATGGATGGATTGGTGGATTCATGTATGGATGTATGGATGTATGGATCGGTTTAAGTATGGATGGGAGGAAGTATGCATGGATGGCTATATTGAAGAATGGGTATATAGATGGATTGAGCTATGGATGGACGGATGTACGGATGTATGGATGTATGGATGTGTATATGTATGGATGTGTGGATGGATGTATGGACGTATGGATGTATGCTTGTGTGGATGTATGGATGTACGAAAGTATGGATGTACGAATGTATGGATATATGGATTTATATATGTATGGATGTATGGTTGGATGGATGGATGTATTGACGTTTGTATGCATGTAATGATGGATTGATGGATTGGTGGATGGATGTATGGATGGATATATGTATGGGTCGATGGATGTATGGGTGGATGGGTGTATGAATGGATGGGTGGATGGATGGATGGCTGTATGTATGGTTGGGTGTATGTATAGATTGATGTATGGATGTACGGATGAACGGATGTATGGATGTATGTATGGATTTATGGATGGATGGTTGTATCGATGGATGGAAGTACGGATGGATGGATTTATGGATATATGGATGGTGGCTGTATGGATTGATGTATGGATGTATGGATGTATGGATGTATGAATGTTTATGTGTATGGATGTATGGATGGATGTAGGGATGTATGGATGTATGGGTGTGTGGATGTATGGATTTACGAATACATGGATGTATGGATGCGTGCGTGGATGAATGGGTGGATGGATGTACGGATCTACGGATCTATGGATTTACATATGTTTTTATGTATGGGTGGATGGATGTATGGATGGATGTGGATATGGATGTATGTATGGTTGTGTGAATGGATGTATATGTGTGTGTTTGAATGGATGTATGTAAGGATGTATGTATGGATGAATGTGCGGGTGTATGTATGGATGTACCGTATTGATGTATGTATGTGTGAATGGATGGATAGATGGATGGATTGGTGGATTGATGTATGGATGGATGGATGGATGTATGGATGTGTGTATGTATGTATGCATGGATGTATGTGTGGCTGTATATGTGGATGTATGCATGGATGTACGTATGGATGTTTGTATGGATGTACGTATGTATGTATGGATGTATGTAGGGATGTATGCATGGATGTATGCATGGATGTACATATGGTTGTTTGTATGGATGTATGTGTTGATGTATGAATGGATGTATGTATGGATGTATGTAGGGATGTATGTATGGATGTATGTATGTATGAATGTATGGGTGTATGTGTGGATGGATAAATAGATGGAATGTGCGATTGATGTGTGGATGGATGGATGTATGCATCGGTGGATGTATGCATGGGTGGAGTTATGCATAGATGGCTCTATGGATGGATGGATGTATGGATGGATTGGGGTATGGATGGACGGATGTACGGATGTATGGATGTATGGATGTGTATATGTATGCACCAATGGATGGATGGATGGGTCGAAGGATGGGAGTACGAATGGATGGATTTCAGGATATATGGATGGTGGATGTATGGATGGATGTATGGATGGATGGATGTATGGATGTGTGTATGTATATTTGTATGGATGTATGGATGGATGTATAGATTTATGGATGTATGGGTGTATGGATGAATGGATTTTCGATTGCATAGGTGTATGGACGTGTGGGCGCATGAATAGATGGATGGATGGACGGAAGAACGGATGTATGTATGGATGTTTGTATGGATGTATGTATGGATGTATGCATGGATGTATGTAGGGATGTTTGTATGTATGTATGTATGAATGTATATATTGATATATGTATGGATGTGTGGATGGATGGATGGATTGTTGGGTGGGTGTATGTATGAATGGATGTATGAATCGATCGATGTATGGATGGGTGGATGTATGGATGGATGAAAGTTTGGAAGGATGGATGTATGGATGGATGTGTGTATGGATGGACGGCTGTATCGATAGGTGGATGTATGGATGGATAGATGAATGGATGGACGGTTCTACGGATGTATGGATGTATGGCTGTATTAATGTATGGATGTATGGATGGATGGATGTGTGGATAGGTGGATGTACGGATGTATGTATGTATG
>NW_016934240.1:11228-11655 GCF_001483705.2 Eufriesea mexicana
TATGGATGTATGGATGTGTGGGTGTATGGATGTTCGAATGTATGGATGTACGGATGTATGGATGTATGTGTGTATGGATGTATATATGTACGGATGTATGGACTGATAGATGTGTGGATCGATGGTTGTATGGGTGGGTGGATGTATGGATTGATGGATGGATTGGTGGTTGGATGTATGGATGGATGGATATATGAATGGATAGGTGTATGGATGGGTGGATCTACGGATGTATGGATGTATGGATGTAAAAATGTATGGATGTATGAATGGATGGCTGTATGGATGGTTGGGTGTATGTATGGATTGATGTATGTATGTACGGAAGAACAGATCTATGGATGTATATATGGATGTATGGATGGATGGATGTATCGAAGGGTGGAAGTACGAGTGGATGGATTTATATATATATGGATGTACGGAT
>NW_016934241.1:0-525 GCF_001483705.2 Eufriesea mexicana
ATGCATGCATCCATACATACACCCTTACATACATCCATACATACATCCATACATAAATCAACAAATATATCCGTACAAACATCCATATATACCTCCATACATACATGCATGCATACATCCATGCGTACATCCATACATACATCCATACATACATACATTCATCCATACATACATCCATTCATTCACCCATCCAAAAATTCATCCAACCCTACATCCATCCATCCATCCACACATCCATCCAACCGCACATCCATCCTTCCATATGTCCACCCACCTAAACATCCATCCATCCATATGTTCATACATCCATACAAACATTCATACATGCGTCCATTCACATATACGGCCATACATCCATACATCCGTACATCCATAGTACATCCATATATACATGCATAACTCCATACATCCATACAACCGTCCATCCATACATCCATCTTCCATAAATCCATCCATCCATACATCCTCCCATCGATACTTCCACCGATCAATACATGCATCCATTCATACATCCATCCACCAATC
>NW_016934242.1:0-828 GCF_001483705.2 Eufriesea mexicana
CTTTGCTCTGGAAGGGCCAGCATCTGTGGTCTCATCATGCTTGGTTGAGTTCGGTTACGCTTGCCTTGGCTGGTTTGGGATAGGTTTAGTTAGGATAGCTTTGAATTTTTTGCTATACACTGCTATTCGGTAGATACCTGTACACTGCATTGCTCTACTATCATCTGCCTGGCTAATTGAATTTTGTGCTATACACTGCTATTCGGTGGATACCTGTTCACTGCATTGCTCTACTATCATCTGCCTGGCTATGGGCAGGCCAGCAGTATTAGTCTCGGCACCTTACTCTGAGTTATTTTGCGCTTATTTATGCTACGTTTGGTTAGGTTACGATAGGATAGCTTAGACCTTTGTGCTCTCTACTGCTATTAGGTGCATTTCTGCACTCTACATCGCTCTACTATACTCTGCTCGACTCTCGGTAGGCCAGCAATTGTGGTCGCGGCACGTTAGGTTTGGTTGGATTGCGCTTGGTTATGGTAAGTTACGTTGTGTTAGGTAACGATATCTTCTACTTTCGTGATACACACTGCTGTTCTATGGACATCTGCGTGCTTCTTTGCACTGTCACATTCTGCTTATCACAGTGGACGCCAGGAATAGTGCTCTGGGCATGTCCGGTTGAGCTTCTGTGCACTGTCACATTCTGCTTATCACAGTGGACGCCAGGAATAGTGCTCTGGGCATGTCCGGTTGAGGAATGTCACGGTTGAGGAATGTCAACGTTGGTTGGGATATGTTTGGTTAGGTTAGGATAGGATATCCTTGACTTCTCTGCTATACACTGCTGTCCGGTGGACTTCCGCGCTCTACGTTGCTCTACTATAC
>NW_016934243.1:0-913 GCF_001483705.2 Eufriesea mexicana
GCTACGCACGATGGGTTGGGTTACGTTACGCTTGCTTCTGCTATGTTCGTTTATGTTATGCAAGGACAGCTTTGAGTTTCGTGCTATACACGCCTATTCGGTGGATTACTGCGCTCTACCGTGATCTAATATTCGCTGCTTTGCTCTGGGGAGGCTAGAAATTTTGTCCGCGGCGCGTTAGGTTGAGTTAGGTTATGTTTGGTTATGTTACGTTTGGGTGGGTTAGGATAGGATATATTAGACTTTTGCCCTGTACAGTGATATTCGGCGGATATCTGCTCTCTTCGATCCCCTACTATACGCTACTCGACTCTGGGGAAGCCAGCAATGGCGGTCTCGGCACGATAGTGTTAGTTGTGATAGGTTTGGCTTGGCTATGTTTCGTTAGGTTTGGTAAGAATAGCATTGACTTTTGTGGTTTACACTGCTTTCGGCCAGTGTTTTCGGCCGATATCTGCACTCTGCATTGCTCTACTAGCCTCTGCTTGTCTCCGGGGAGGCCAGCCATAGTAGTCGTGGCACGTATGGTTGAGTTATGTTGCGTTCGACTTGGTTAGGGTAGACTAGGCTTGGTTAGGATAGCTTCGTCATTTGTGCCATACACTGCTATGCGTTCGATTACTGTGCCCTGCTGTGCACTAGTATATTCTGCTTGGTGCTGTGGAGGCAAGAAGCAGTGGTCTCGACACGTTAGGTTGTGCAATGTTACGCTTGGTTAGGTTAGGTTAGTCTGAGTTTGGTTAAGAGAGCTTTGACTTTTCCCAATTAGTTGCCTTCCTATGGAATTATGCGCTCCACGCTCCTCTAATATTATCAGCTTGGTGATGGGAAAGCCACTAATAGTGGACTTGGCCCGTTAGGTTTACTAATTATACGTTTGGTTTGGTTAGAAACGGTCAGGTTGGGAAAGGGA
>NW_016934244.1:0-263 GCF_001483705.2 Eufriesea mexicana
TAGGCCTATTCAAGATCTATAATCTGTTATAGCTTTGTTAATAGGTCACCTAACGCCTCCAATGCATTGGCAAGAACATCCATCTTCTTGCCAGAGAATAGGTCTATTCAAAATCTATAACCTGTTATAGCATGGAGAATAGATGGCATGAAGCCCTCAATCCAATGGCAAGTACAGCCATCTACTTGCCAGAGAATAAGTCTACTCAAAACCTATAAGCTGCCATAGCTTGGTGACTAGATCGCCTATCGCCTGCAATCCAA
>NW_016934244.1:9715-10029 GCF_001483705.2 Eufriesea mexicana
GTCTATTCAAAATCTATAACCTGTTATAGCTTGGTGAATAGATCGCCTATCGCCTTCAATCCAATGGCAAGTACAGTCTTCTACTTGCCAGAGAGCAGGTCTATTCAAAATCTCGAACCTGTTATAGCATGGTGAATAGATCGCCTAACGCCTTCCATACAATGGCAAGTACAGCCATCTACTTGCCAGAGCATTAGTCTATTCAAAATATATAAGCTGCCATAGCTTGGTGATTAGATCGCCTAACGCCATCAATCCAATCTCAAGTAATGCCATCTACTTACCAGGGAATAGACCTATTCAAGATCTATAAT
>NW_016934245.1:0-1264 GCF_001483705.2 Eufriesea mexicana
CCACCCCAGAGCCAAGCAGAATTCACAAGAGCACAGCGGAGCGCAGAAATCCACCGCAATGCGTTGTATAGCACAACGGTCAAACATATCCTGAGCTAGCTTTACCTCACCTAACCTATCGAAACGAAGTGTAATACATCATAACGTGACGCAATATTGATGGCCTCCAGAGGTCCAAGAAGAAATACTAGATCACAGTACAGCGCAGAAGCCATCGAAATAGCAGTGCATAGCACAAAATTTAAAGCCAACCTGTCCTTACCAAGCCAATCGTAACATAACCAAACGTAACCTAACTCACACTAACATGCCGCAATCATAGTTGCTGGCATCCACAGTGCCAAGCAGTATATATTATAGGAGAGCAAAGCACAGAGATCCATACTTTCGCAGCGTAGGGCAGAAAATTCAAAGCGAACCGCACCTAACCCAAGCGAACGTGGCCAAACCTAATGCAGCCTAAAGAATCATAAGGTTCCACGGCACTGTTGCTGGACTCCACAGGGCAAAACAGAGAATAGTAGAGCCAAATAGGTCCCAGAAATCCACCGAACAACAGTGTATAGCACAAAGTTCGAAGGTAACCTTTCCGACACTAGCCAAACGTAACACGGCCGTACGAAGCATAACTCAAGCTAATGTGCCGACACCACTGTTGCTGGTGCACGAGAGCCAAGCAGAGTATGCTAAAGCACAGTAGAGCGCAGAAATCCTTCGCAATGCTGTGTATAGTTCAAAAGTCAACGATACCCAAACATCACCTGACCCAAACCAGCCTAAACAAACGCAGCATAGCTCAAAATATCGTGCCTGCACCAACTTTGCAGGCCCCCGGGACCAAACAGACCATATTAGAGCCATGTAGAGCGTAGGAATCCACCGAGCAGCAGTATATGACAAAACTTGAAGCTATCCCATCCTAGCATAATAAAGCGTAACATAACCAAACGTAACCAGACACACCTAACGTGCCGAGACCACTGTTTATGGCCACCGCAGAGCCAAGCGGAGCACATTGGCGCACAGTAGAGCGCATAAATCCACCGAATGGCAGTGAATGGCACAGAAGACCATGTAGCCTTTCCGAACCTAGCCTGACGTAACACAAGCAAACGTAGCCTAGCTTAACCTAACATGAGCAGACCACTATTGCTGGCTTCCGCAGGGAAAAGCAGAATGCACTAGAGCACAGTAGAGCGTAGGAATCCACCGCATTGCAATGAATAGCACAAAGGCCGTACATCTCCCAACCTAACCTGACCTA
>NW_016934245.1:9482-10716 GCF_001483705.2 Eufriesea mexicana
CCACATAGCCAAGCAGAACATATTACAGGAAAGTGGGGCTCAGAAATCCATATGATCGCAGTGTACAACAGAAAGTTCGATGATACCCAAACCTAACTTGTCCTAACCTAACCTAACCAAACGTAGAATATCTAATGCTATCGAGCCGATACACCTATTGCTGGCTTACCCAGTTCCAAGCAGTACATATTAGAGACCAGTAAAGCGCAAAGGTCCACCGATAGCAGCGTATAACACAAAAGTCAAAGCCATTTTAACCAAACGTAGCCTAACCTAACCTAACCGAACGTAACCACACTCACCCTATCTGGTTGGGTCATGTTACTCTTGGTTATGCTACGATTGGTCATGTGAGGCCAGTGTAGCTCTGACATTTTTGCTGTCCACTGCTATTCGGTGGAATTCTACGCCCCACTGTGAAATAGTTTTCCCTGCTTTGCTCTGGCTATTCTAGAAATAGTGGCCGCGGCGCGTTAGAATGAGGTAGGTTACGTTTGGTTAGGTAACGTTGGTTTGGGTTAGGTTGAGATACCGTTGACTTTCGTGATATGCAATGACGTTCTATGGACGGCAGCGCTCCGTTCTCCTCTAAAATGCCCTGGTTGGCGCAGTGGAGGCCAGCAATGGTTGTCTCGGCACGTTAGGTCGAAGTGGGTTACGTTTGGTTAGGCTGTAAGCTTTGGTAAGGTTTGGATGGCTTCGACATTTCTGCTGGACAGTACGATTCTAGGGATTTCTGTGCGCGGCACGCCTGTATTATACTCTGACTGACTCTGTGGAGGCCAGCAATAATGGTCGCGGCCTGTTAGGTTTAGTTAGATTACGTATGGCTATGTTAGGTAACATTGGGTTAGTTTGGGATAACTCTGACGTATGTGCTCAACACTGATATTATATGGACTTTTGTGCTCAACTGCGCTCTATCATGTTCTGCTTGTCTCCGGGGAAGCCAGCAATAGTGATCGCGGCACGCTAGGTTTAGTTATTCAACGATTGGTTAGGCGAGGTTAGGTCTGCTTAGGTCAGGATATCTTTGACCTTTGTGCTGTACATCGATATTTGGTGGCTTTTTACGCTCTACTGTGTTCTGCTATACTCTGCTCGTCTCTCCGGAGGCCAGCAATTGTGGTCATGTGACGATAGGCTGTGTTTGGCTACGTTCGTTAATGTTACGATGGGTCACGTTAGGATATGGTAGCTTTGACTATTGTGCTATACACCGCTATTCGGGTAA
>NW_016934246.1:0-626 GCF_001483705.2 Eufriesea mexicana
GTTATCTCTCCACGATATTAGTCAAAAATGTCAATAGGATTGAATTTTCCAGCCAGATTCTAAGACATTTCAATCTCAATAGCACTCCAAAAGGATCCTTCCTCCTTACTTATGCATGGAAGTCATTTCACCACGATATTAGTCGAAAATGACAATAAAATTGAACTTTCCAGCCAGGTTCTACTGCATTGCAATGTCTATAGCACGTGAATAGAGACTACCCCGCTTATTTTGGCAAAAAAGGTAGCTCACCACGATAATAGTCGAAACTGTCAATAATATTGAACTTTCCAGCCATATTCTACAGTATTGAAATGGCTATAGCCCTCCCATAGAGTCTTTCCTCTTTATTTATGCAAAAAAGTTAGCTCATCTCGATATTAGTCGAAAGTGTCAATGAATTGAATCTGCCAGGCATATTCTATATCATTGCAATGGCTATAGCAGGCCAGTAGAAACTTTCCTCCTCACTTATGCAAGAAGGGCAGCTCACCACAATATGAGTCGAAGCTGTCAATAGAATTGAACTCTCCAGACAGAATCCAGAGCATTGCAATGGCTATAACGCGCCAATAGAATCTTTCCTCCATATTTGTGCAAGATAGCTATCTCTCCACGATATTAGT
>NW_016934246.1:639-986 GCF_001483705.2 Eufriesea mexicana
TGTCAATAAAATTGAACTTTCCAGCCAGATTCCATTGCATTGCAATGGCTGTAACATGCCAATAGAATCTATCCTCCTTGTTTACGCAAGAAAGATAGCTCACCACGATATTGGAGGAAAATGTCAGTAAAATTGAATTTTCCAGCAAGATTCTTTGGCATTGCAATGGCAATAGCACGCCAACCGAGTCTTTCTGCCTTCTTTACGCAAGAAAGATAGTTCACCACGATATTAGTGGAAAATGTCAATAAAATTGAATCTGCCAGGCACATTCCATATCATTGCAACGGTTTCAGCACGACAAAAGAATATTTCCTCCTTATTTATGCAAGAAAGGTAGGGCACCA
>NW_016934246.1:2427-2639 GCF_001483705.2 Eufriesea mexicana
AGAGACTACCCCGCTTATTTAGGCAAGAAAGGTAGCTCACCACGATAATAGTCGAAACTGTCAATAATATTGAACTTTCCAGCCATATTCTACAGTATTGAAATGGCTATAGCCCTCCAATAGAATCTTTCCTCTTTATTTATGCCAAGAAGTTAGCTCATCTCGATATTAGTCGAAAATGTCAATGAATTGAATCTGCCAGGCACATTCTA
>NW_016934247.1:0-356 GCF_001483705.2 Eufriesea mexicana
ATTAATGAAAAACCAATGGCGTCTTCGACAACAATTCAAACACTGCGTAGAATAATAATTAATAATTAATTAATTAGGGACAAATCTATATCGAAAAATATATTGGAAAGTTCCTGAAGGATCTGGCTTTACGATGCCATTATAAAAGTTCATAAATTAATCGCGGGAATTGAGTAATTAATTAATCATTTAATAAGACTTCAAAAAGGAACAGTATGCGCCACCTATGATTTTTATCTAGAAGCTTCTGCTCTGTTAGTTCCAATACAAAACTATAGGCGGCGCTGACTGTCCCTTTTTGAAGTCTTATTAAATGATTAATTAATTACTCATTTCCCGCGATTAATTTATGAACT
>NW_016934248.1:0-1078 GCF_001483705.2 Eufriesea mexicana
GACAAGCAGAGTACACAAGAGCATAGTAGAGCGCAGTGATCCACCGCACTGGAATGTGTAGCAGAAAAGTCAAAGATATCCTCACTTAACCTGTCCTAACATTACCTAACCGAACGTAGCCGAAATAAGTATAACGTGCCGCGGCCACAACGTCAGACCTCCCATGTGCATAGCAGAGCACGGTAGGGCACAGTGCAGTGCATAGATCCCACAAATGACAGTGTATAGCACATAAGACAATGCCATTCTTTGCTGACCTAACGAATCGTAACAGAACCTAACCTAACGTGACTAAAGGTATCGTGCCGCGCGGACAACTGCTTGCCTCCCGAGAGCCTGGCAGAGTATAAAAGGCAACGGAGAGCGCAGATATCCACCGAATAGCAGTGTCAAGTGTGGACGTCGGAGCTATCCTATCCTAACCTGACCAAGCGTCTCTTAACCAAACGTATCATAACTAACCCTAAAGTGCGGAGACCACTATAACTGCCATACCCAGAGCCAAGCAGAACTTATTAGAGCAGGGTAGAGCACAGAAGGCAATTAAATGGAAGCGTAGAGCACAAAAGTCAAAGGTATCCCAACCTATACCATGCAAACATAACCTAGCCAAAAGTAACCAACGAAAACTAATGCGCCGCCTCCACTATCTCTGGCCTCCCCAGTGCAAAGCGGAGAATACTAGATAACTCTGCAGCGCAGACGTCCACCGGATAGCTGTGTATAGCAAAGAGTCAAAGCCATCATATCCATACCAGACCAAACCTTATCTAACCAAACATAGACTAGCTAATCATAACAAGCCGACGCCTCCATTGCTGGCACTCCCAGGGACAAGCAGGACGTATTAGAGCAAAGTAGAGCGCAGAAATCCGCCGAACAGCAGTGTACAGTACAGAAGTCTATTCCATCCGGACCAAACATAGCCTAACGTAAACCTAACCAAACGCAACATAACACAACCAATCGTCCCACGTTCGCCATTGCTGGCCTCCCAAGAGCAGAATAGGGTATCGTAACGCAACAAAGGGTATAGAAATCCACCCAACAGCAGAGTATAGCACAATGGTCAAAGCTA
>NW_016934249.1:0-1566 GCF_001483705.2 Eufriesea mexicana
GATATCCACCGAATAGCAGTGTACACCGCAAAAGATACAGATATCCCAACCAAACCTAGCCTAGTCGGACCTAATCGAACGTAACGTGACTCAACGTAACGTCCAGAGACCACTATTGTTGTCCTTCCCAGAGCCAAGCTGAAAATACTAGAGAACTGTTGGCCCCAGAGATTCACCTAGTACCAGATTAGAGCACTAAAGCCATGGCATACCTCTCCAATCATAACCGATCGTAACATAAACAAACGTTACCAATCTCAAACCTACGCGCCACGACCACTATTGCTGGCCTTCCCAGAGACAACCGGGACACATTAGTGGAGAGTAGGACGCAGATGTCCATGGAATCACATTGTACATCAGAAAAGTCGAAGCTGCTCATACCTAACCTAAACAAACAGGGCAGAGAAAAACGTAGCCTAACCCAACCTAACGTGCCCAGGCCGCTATTGCTGCCAGCACCAGGGCCAAGCAGGGCATACTAGAGCACAGTTGACCGCAGGATTCCACCGAACAAGTGTGTACAGCAGAAAAGTTAATGCAATCCCAACCAAACTTGGCATAACCCAACCCATCCAAACGTAACCTAACTCAGCGTAACGTGCCCAGACCACTGTTGCTGGCCTCCCCTGATATTAACAGAATACGTTAGTGGGGAGTAGAACGTAAAAATCCATAGAAACGCAGTGTATATCAGTAAAGTTAGAGCTACCTAAGCTTACCTGAAAGAAACAGAACCTAGCAAAACATGGTCTAACACAACCTAACGAGCCGAAACAGCTATTGCTGCCCTCCCCAGAGCCAAGCAGGACCTACTAGAGCACAGTTGAGCGCATATATCCACCGGATAGCAGTGTACAGCACAAGCGATGAGTCCACACCTACCAGACTTAGCAGAACCCAATCCATCCGAACGTAACCTGTCTCAACGTAATGTGCTGAGACCACTATTGCAGGCTTTCCCAGAGCCAAGCTGAACATATTACAGCACTGTAGAGCTCAGAGGTCCTCCTAATAGCAGACTATAGCTTTAATGTCTAAGCTACACTGTCCAAACGTAAAGAATTGTAACAACCAAACGTAACCAACCTCTTCCTATAGCGCCGCGAACACTACTGATGGCCACCACAGAGTCAAGCAGAACTTACTAAAGTACAGTGGAGCTTATGTATCCACCGAATAGCAGTGTGCAGAACGGAAGTGAAAGGTATCCTAACCTAGTTTAGCCTAACCCAACCTAATCCAAAGAAGCGTGAATCGACATAACGTGTTGGGGCAACTATTGCTTGACTTCCCGGAGACAAGCTGAAGATATTAGATCACTGTCGGGCGCAGAAATCCAATTTATAGCAGACTATAGCATTGAAGCCAAAGCTGTCCTCTCCTAACCGAGCTATACGTATCACAACCAAGCGCAACCTAAGTCAACCTAACCAGCCGCGACAACCATTGCTGGCCTCCACAGAGCCAAGAAGAACACATTAGTGGAGAGTACAATAGAGTGTTGGATTCTACTTAATCACAGTTTACAACAAGAAAGTCGAAGCTACCCAAATCTAACGCATC
>NW_016934250.1:0-4371 GCF_001483705.2 Eufriesea mexicana
GATCCATGCATCCATACAACAATCCACCCATCCACCCATCCATACATACATACATACATCAATCCATATGTCCATAAATACACAAGTACATTTGCCCATACATGCATCCATACACACACCCTTCCACAGATCCATCCATACATCCATACATACATCCATACGAACTTCCATACATACACCCATACAACCATTCATACATGCATCCATGCATCTGTACATCAATACATCCATCCATCCATCTATACTGCCACCTACGCATACATACACGCATACATCCATCCATCCATACACCCATACATCCATACATATATACATTCGTACATACATTCATCCGTACATCCATACATTCGTACATCCATACATACATACATCCATACACACATACATACATACAACCTCTCATACACACATCCATACATCCATACATACGTAAATTCATACATCCCTACATCCATACATCCAGCCATCCGTATGTCCGTCCAACGATACGTACATCCATACATACATCCTTACATACAACCATTAATACATCCAAACATAAATCCTTTCGGCCATCCATACATATATACATGCATACTTCCATACAAACATCCAGACAAACATCCATGCAAACATCCATACATACATCCATACAAACATCCACACATACATCCATACAACCATACATTCATGCATCCATACATCTGTACACCAGTACTTTCATCCATCCATATATCCTGCCATCTACATATACATCCATCCATACATCCTTCCATCCATACGCCCATACTTCAATACATCCATACATCCTCACATATATTCATACAAAAATCCATACATGCGTACATTCGTCCATACATAAATGAATCCAACCAGACATACACCCATCCATACAACCAATCGTCCATACATCCATCCATCCATAAATCCATCTTTCCATACATCCATCCATCCATAGATCCACCCACCAATACATCCATCGAACCATACATCCATCCATTCATACAAACACCCATCCATACATCCAACCATCCGTACATCCATACATTCATATAACCATATAACCACACACCCGTACATCCATACATTCGTACGTACGTACATACATACATCCATACATCCATACATCCACACATCCATACATCCATACATCCACACAACCGTACATCCATACATTCGTACGTACGTACATACATACATCCATACCTCCATACATCCACATATCCATACATTCATTCACCCATACATATATTCATACACACATCCATACATCCATACATCCATACATCCATCCATCCATACATCCATACAATCATACATCCATACATCCACACTTCCGTACATCCATACATTCGTACGTACGTACATACATACATCCATACATCCGTACATCCATACATGCATCCATCCATACATCCATCCATCCATACATCCAACCATCCATACATCCATACATCCATACATCCATGCATCCATACATCAATAAAAACGTCCAACAATACAACCATCCATCCATACATACACCCATACGTACATCCATACATCCATACATACACACATCCATACATACATCCATTCGTACATCCATACATAAGTCCATACACACATCCATATATGCATCCATAGATATATCCATACAGACATACGTTCGTACATCCATACATATATCCGCTCATACACCCAGCCATACATCCATACATACATATTTAACTACATCCATACATACATTCATATATACATCCATACATTCACACATACACCCATACATCCATCCATCCATCCGTGCACCCATCCATCCATCCATGTATCCCTTCATCCAACCATCCATCCATCCATACATCCACCCTTCCATACATCCATCAATCCATACATCCATCCATCCATACATCCATACAATCATACATCCATACATCCACCCAACCGTACATCCATACATTCGTACGTACGTACATACATACATCCATACATCCATACATCCACACATCCATACATCCATACATCAACACAACCATACATCCATACATCCATACATCCGTACATATATACATCCGCACATCCATTCACCCGTACATCCATTCATTCGTACATCCATACATACGTACACCCATACATCCATACATCCATACATCCATACATCCATACGTCCATACATCCATTCATACATCTATCCAACCATCCATACATCCATACATCCACACATCCATAGTTCCATCCATCCACACATCCATCCAACCATACATACATCCATACATCCATCCATACATACATCCATACATCCATACATCCATACATCCGTCCATTCATTCATCCATCCATCCACACATACTTAAATATATACATCCACACATCCATACATCCGTATCATCCATACATTCGCACATCCGTACATACATGCATCCATACATACATCCATCCATACATCCACCCATTCATACATCCATCGATCAATACATCCATACAACAATCCAATCATCCACCTATCCATACATCCATACATACATCATTACATATATCGATACATACACAAGTACATTCGTGCATACATGCATTCATACACACATCTTTCCACTCATCCATCCATACATCCATACATACATCCGTACATGCATCCATAGATACATCCATACAAGCATACATTCATGCATCCATACATCTGTACATCAATACATCCATCCTTTCATATATCCTGCCAACTACACATACGTCCATTCATACATACATCCATCAATACACCCATACATCCAAACATCCATACATATATACAACGGTACATCCATTCACCCGTACATCCCTAATTAAATACATCCACACATCCATACATCCATACATCCATCCATTCATTCGTCCATCCATCCATACATCCTTAATTATATACATCCACACATCCATACATCCACACATCCATACATCCGTATCATCCATACATTCGTTCATCCGTACATACATGCATCCATACATCCATCCATCCATACATCCACCCATCCATACATCCATACAACAATCCATCCATAAACCTATCCATACATCCATACATACATCATTACATATATCCATACATACACATTACCATTCGTCCATACATACATCCATACACACATCCTTCCATAGATCCATCCATACATACATACTTAAATCCATACAAACATCCATACAAACATTGATACACCCATCCATCCATACAACCATTCATCCATTCATACAACCATCGATACATCCATCTTGCCACACATCCATCCATCCATACATCCACCCATCCATAATCCATCGAACCGTACATCCAGACATACATACTGGCACCCATCCATACATCCATTGATCCATACATCTATCCATCCACACATACGTCCATTCATACATACACACATCCACACATCCATAAATCCGTCCACCCATCCATCCATACAACCATTCATCCACTCATACATCCGCCCATACATCCACCTTGCCATACATCCATCCATCCATACATCCACCCTTCCATACATCCATCGAGCCATCCATCCATCCATCCATCAAGCACCCACCCATACATACATTGATCCATACATCTATCCATCGATACATCCATCCATCCATACATCCATACATCCACACAACCATAAATCCATCCATCCATACATCCATCCAACCATACACACATCCATACATCCATCCATATATACATACATACATCGATCCATCCATACATCCGTCCATTCATTCATCCATCCATCCATACATCCATAAACATATAGATCCAAACATCCATACATCCGTATCATCCATACATTCGTACATCCATACACACATACATACATACATCCATCCATCCATACATCCATCAATCCATACATCCATCGATCCATACATCTATGCAAAAATCCATCCATCCTACCATCCATACATCCATACATACACCAATACATGTATCCATACATACACAAGTAGATTCGTCCATACACACATCCATACACGCATCCTTCCACACATCCATCCATACATCCATTCATACATCCATACAATCATACATACATACATCCATACAAGCATACCTTCATGCATCCATACATCTGTACATCAATACGTCCATCCATCCATATATCCTGCCATCTTCACATACATTCATCCCTACATCCATCCACAAATACACCCATTCATCCATACATCCATACATCCATACATACATACATCCGTACATCCATTCATCCGTACATACATACATTCGTTCATCCATACATACATGCAACCATACGTCCATACATTCATACATCCATACATCCATTAATCCATCCTTCCGTACGTTCATTATTCCATACATCTATCCATCCATACATCCACCCATTCGTACATCCATCGATCCATTCATCCATACAACAATCCATCCATCCAACCATCCATACGTCCATACATACA
>NW_016934251.1:0-2597 GCF_001483705.2 Eufriesea mexicana
GTCTATAATGCTCTATTGGTGGAGGCACGAGCTGCCACACTGGGAATTGTAAATATCTATAGCAATTGGTGATGCATACATTGAATATTCTTCAACTACCGTAGAATTTGAATCATCAGTGAGGATATTAATCCAACGGCCACTGTGCTGTGTTGAGGGACGCACAATACACCGTACTGAAAATTGAAAACACCACTATGTATAAATGAAGTATACATTCATTACTCTGGAACTACTGTGGAACACAAATGATCAGTGAACTAATGATTCCAATGGCTGCAGAGCTCCTTTGGCGTACGTAGAACGTATCGTGCAATCTGTTATAAATTTCCCTAGGCATAACCGTACTGTGCATTGATTATTCTAAAATTGCTTTGGAATTTACGTCACCAGTGGCCAAAGTAGTGCAACTGCTTCGGCACTGTGATGGTGGCTGTGTTCCTTACTATGTCAAAAATTGCAAATACCTCGAGTCATTATGGATATGTCCTTTACTATTCTAGATTTGCCGTAGAATATATATAATTGGGGAACAGATTAGTCCTAAATATACAGTGATATCTTGGTGTATACACAACGTACCGCGCACTAAATTGTAAATATCTCTAGACATACCCGTACTATATATTGGTCATTCTAGAACTATTGTCGAATATAAATCATCAATGGACAAATAATTTCAACTGTTCCAGTGCGACGATGATGGCTGCACTCAGTAATGTGACGTTATTTGCCAATATCTCGAGCAATAATGGATGTTTCTTTCGTCTCTCTAGAGTTTCTGTAAAATATTAATCATCAATGGACAGATTATTCAACAGATACAGTGCTGCGTTGGTGTACGCACTATGTACCGTACTGTCAATTGTAAATGTTACTAGTCATATCCGCATCAAACGTAGGTTATTCTAGAATTCCTTTGGAATTTGCATCACCAGTGACCTTAGTAATCCAACTGCTACAGTACTGTGATGACGGGTGTAGGAATTCCACCTGTATCAGTTGTAAATTCCAGGCTGCATAAAGATTAGCATTGACTATTCCAGATCGACTGTGGAACTTACGTCATCAATCAACATATTAATAAGTCGGCTCCGTTACCGTTTTGACCGCTGTACCCTATACTGTGTTGTCAGTTGCAAATTTTCCGAGGCATAATGTAACTGTCCTTTTTATTCTAGAAGTGCTGTAGAATATAAATCTTCGATGAAAATACTTATCCAACAGCTACAGTGCTCTGTAGATGTATGTACAATGTACCGTACTCTGAGTTGTAGATATCTCTAGCCATAACCGCACAATACATAGATATTTCTAGAATTGCTACGGAATTTAAGACTTCAGTGAACATAGTAATCAAACGGAAACAGTACCCTCATGACTGCTTTACTCAGCACTATGCTGTGAATTATCATCATCACGAGGGATAATGGATCCGTCTTCTGTCATTCTAGAATTGCTATAGGATGCAAGTAGTCATTGAACAGATTAATCCAATGGCTACAGTGCTATGTTGGTTCACGTACTGA
Organism: Eufriesea mexicana; assembly: GCF_001483705.2. Lineage (NCBI taxonomy): Eukaryota > Metazoa > Arthropoda > Insecta > Hymenoptera > Apidae > Eufriesea > Eufriesea mexicana. The sequence continues at coordinate 1,530 of NW_016934251.1, forward strand.
GTACCTTACTGTCAGTTGTGAATAGCTCTAGCCATGACATTGGTATTCATTCCGTGTTCTAGCATTCCTTTGGAATTTACATCTTCTGCGAACAAGGTTATGCAACTTCCACAGTACGCGATAATGTCTGTAATCAGTACTATGTTGTCAATCGGTCATTTCTCTACGGATAATGAATCTGCATTCTTTCATTCTAGAATTGCTGTACTACATAAGCCATCATTGCGCAGATTAATCCAGCGGCATCAGTGCTCCGTTAGAGCATATACCACGTACTATACTACCAATTATAAATATCTATAGCACAACCGTGCTATACGTTGCTTATTCCAAAATTGCAGCTAAATTTAAATTGTCACTGAACAAATTACTCTAACTGCAAGCGTACTGAGATCGCGGCTGTACGCAGTACTGTTTCGTCCATTGCTAATGTCTCGAGGGATAAAGCGCCATCCATTGTTATTCTGGAATTGCGCTAGTATCTGTATCACCGTCGAACAAATGAACCCAACGTCTACAGTGCTCTATTGGTGGATGTACCTACTACCGCACTGGTGGTAGTAGATGAATCTAGCCATAACTGATGTGTACATTGATTATTCTAGATACACCGTGGGATTTCAGTTACCACTGGATAGAGCAACGCAACAACTACAGCATAGTGACGATGGCTGTACTTATTACTGTGTTGTCAGCTGTTAATATCTCGAGCGGTAATGGATACGTCATTTGTCATTCCAGAATTGATGCAGAATATAAACCATAATACGACAGATCAATCCAACTGCTACAGTTCCCTGTTAATATGTGTATTAAAGGCCGAACTTACAATTGAGAAAGTATCTAGCCATAATCGTAGTATACACTTATCATTCGGGAATTGCTGATAGAATTCAAATTATCAATGAACAATTTAGTCCAATGGCTAAAGTACTGTGATGATTGCTATATACAGTACAGTTTCGTCGACTCATATTTCGGGCCATAATGTGTCAGTGCTTTGATACTCTAGGATTGCAATAGAATCTATAACATATCTGAACAAAATAATCCAGTGGCTACAATGCT
>NW_016934252.1:0-662 GCF_001483705.2 Eufriesea mexicana
GATCTATAATCAGTTATAGCTTGGTTAATAGGTCGCCTAACGTCTGCAACCAATGGCATGTACTGCCATCTACTTACCAGAGAATAAGTCTATTCAAATCCTATAAGCTGCCATAGATTGGTGAATAGACCGCATAACGCCTTCAATCCAATGACAAGTACAGCCATCCACTTGCCAGATGATAAACCTATTCAAAATCTATATTCTGTAATATCTTGGCGAATAGAAATCTTGGCGAATAGATCGCCAACCGCCTTCGATCCAATGGAAAGTACAGACATCCACGGGCCAGAAAATAGGTCTATTCAAAATATATAATCCATTATAGCTTGGTGAATAGATCGCCTAACGACTTCAACCCAACGGCAAGAACAGACATCTACTTGCCAGAAAATTGGTCTATTCAAAATCAATTACCTGTTATAGTTTGGTGAATAGATCACATAACGGCTTCAATCCAATAGCTATTACAGCCATCTACATGCCAGAGAATAGGTCTATTCAAAATCTATTGTCTGTTATAGCTTGGTGAGTAGATCGCCTACCGCCATCATTCCAATGGCAAGCACAGACATCTACTTGCCAGAAAATAGGTCTATACAAAATCTGTAATCTGTTATAGCTTGGTGAATAGATCGCCTAACGCCTTCAATCCAATGGCA
>NW_016934253.1:0-208 GCF_001483705.2 Eufriesea mexicana
ATTTTTCCTCCTTATTTATGCAACGAAATTACCTCACCGCGATATTAGTCGGAAATGTCAATAAAATTGTATTTTCCTGTCAGATTCTATAGCGTTGCAATGGCTATAGCTTGCCAATAGAATTTTTCCTCCTCATTTATGCAACAAAATTACCTCACCACGATATTGGTCGAAAATGTCAATAAAATTGAATTTTCCATTCAGATTC
>NW_016934254.1:0-1317 GCF_001483705.2 Eufriesea mexicana
CTATAGCATTGCAAAGCCTATAGCACGCCAATAGAATCTTTCCTCCTTGTTTATGCAAGAAAGGTAACACACAACGATATTAGACGAAAATGTCAATAAAATAGAATTTTCCAGGCAAGATTCTATAGCATTGCAATGCCTATAGCATGCCAGCAGAATCGTTCCTCCTGATATATGGAAGAATGTAAGCTCACCACCATATTGGTCGAAAATGTCAATAAAATTGATTTTTCCAAACAGATTCTTTAGCATTCCAATGGATTAGCATTCCAATGGTAATAGCACGCCAATTGAATCTTTCCGCCTTATTTACGCAAGAAGGACAGTTAACCACGATATTCGTCGAAAATGTCAGTAAAATTTAATCTGCCAGGCACATTCTATACCAGTGCAATGGCAATAGCACACCAAAAGTATCTTTCCCCCTCATTTATGCAAGAGAAGTAGCGCACCACAATATTATTCGAAAAGTCAATAAAATTGAATTTTCCGGCCAGATTCTAAAGCATTGAAATGGTTATAGCTTGCCAGTATAATCTTTCCTCCTTGTTTATGCAGGAAAGGCAGCTCACCAAAATATTAGAAGAAAATGTCAATAAGAATGAATTTTTCAGCCGGATTCTGCTGCATTTCTGCGGGTATAGCACGCCAATACAATCCTTCCGCCTTGTTTATGCAAGAAAGTTAGCTCACCGCGATATTAGCCAAATATGTCAATAAAATTAAATTTTCAAGGCAGATTCTTCTAGGCCACATTCTGCAGCATTGCAACGGCTATAGCACGCAAAAAGGTTCTTTCCTTCATACTTATGCCAGGAAGCTAGCTCACCTCGATATTAGTCCAAAATTTCAATAAAATTGGACTTTCCAGCCCGATTCTGCAGCATTGCAATTGGTATAGCACGCCAAAAGTATCTATCCTCCTTACTTATGCAAGGAAGCTGGCTCTCCACGATATTAGTCGTTAATGTCAATAAAATTGAATTTTCCAGCCAGATTCTGCAGCATTTCTGCGGGTATAGCACGCCAATAGAATCCTTCCTCCTTATTTTTGCAAGAAAGTTAGCTCACCGCGATATTAGTCAAAAATGTCAATAAAATTAAATTTTCCAGACAGATTCTTCTGCATTGCGGTGGATATAGCACACTGAAAGGACTTTTCCTCCTTACGTATGCAAGGATGTTATCTCACCACGGTATTAGTTGAAAATGTCTATAAAATTGAATTTTCCATCCAGATTCTATAGCATTGAGATGCCTATAGCACGCCAATGGAACCTTTCCTCCATATTCATGCAAGAAAGTTAACTCACAACG
>NW_016934255.1:0-565 GCF_001483705.2 Eufriesea mexicana
CCAATGGCAAGTACCGCCACATAGTTTCCAGAGAATAGGTCTAGTCAGAACCTATAACCTGTAGTATCATAGTGAATAGATCGTGTAACGCCTTCATTCCAATGGCAAGTACATCCATCTACTTGCCAGAGATAAGGTGTAATCAAAATCTATAACCTCCTACAGCTTGGTGAATAGATCGCCTAACGCAATAAATCCGATGGAAAATACAGCCATCTACATGCCAGAGACTAAGTCTATTCAAAATCTATAAGCTGTCACAGCTTAGCGATTAGGTCGCCTAACGCCCTCAATCTAATGGCAAGTACAGCCATCAACTTGCCAGAGATTTGGTCTAATCAAAATCTATAATCTGTTATAGTTTGGCGAATAGGGCGCCTAACGCCTTCATTCCAATGGCAAGTACATCTATCTCCTTGCCAGAGAATAAGTCTACCCAAAATCTATAACCTGTTATAGCTTGGTGAATAGATCGCCTTACGCCTTCTATCCATTGGCAAGAACAGCCATCTACTTGCCAGAGAATAAGTCTATTCAAAGTATGTAACCTGTTATAGCTTGGTGA
>NW_016934256.1:0-1578 GCF_001483705.2 Eufriesea mexicana
AGGTGTGTATAGCACAAAGGTCTAAACTAACCTATCCTAACCTCCCAGTCGTAACATGAATGTGCGTTGGGTAGCACAAACTTACGTGCCGAGACCGCTATTGCTGGCCACCCCAGAGCCTAGTAGAAAATACTAGAGCACGGGAGGGCACAGAGATCCACCGCATTGCAGTGTATAGCACAAAAGTCAAGTATATCCTGACCTAACATGTCCTAACCTATCATTCCCAAACCTAGTGTAACTCAACATAGCGCGACAAGACCAATACTGCTTGCCTCCCAGAGCCATTAACAGCATACTATGGCGCATTAGAGTGCAGAAATCCACCGAATAGCAGTTTATAGCACATCAGTCGAAGAAGCCTATCCTAACCTAGCCAAACGTAACAAACACAAACGTAATCTAACCCGACAAGACGAGACCACTATTGCTGACCTCCACAGAGACAAGCAGTAAGTAATAGAGCACAGTAGTGCGCAGGGATTCACTGCATTGCAGTGTATGACGAAAGAGTCAAAGGAAACCGAACAATACCTGACCTAACCTAACGTAACCTTCGTATCCCAACTCAACATACCGTGCAGAGACCACCATTGCTATCTTCACCACAGTCAAGCAGAACATACTAGGGCACGCTATAACATAGATATCCTCCGAATAGCAGTGTAGAGCACAAAATTTGAGGCTACCGTTCCCTAATGTATACAACCGTAGCATAAACAGAAGTAACATAATTAAACATAACGAACCGCGGCCACTTTTGCTGGCCTCCCCAGAGTCGAGCAGAACATATTAGACGGCAGTAGAGCGCAGTAATCCAGAGAACCGCAGTGTATAGAAGAGCAGTGTGTAGTAGAGCAACGTAGAGCGCAGAAATCCAACGACAAGCAGCGCATGGCACAAAAGTCTAAGCTCTTCCATCTTTACCTAACCAAACGTAACACAAACAAACGTAGCTCTACTCAACATAACGTGCCGAGACCGCCACCGTTGGCCTTTCCAGAGCCCAGCAGAATATACTAGAGCACAGTAGAGCGCAGAAATCCGCGGATAGCAGTGTATAGCACAAAAGTCTAAGCTATCCTATCCTAACCTCATCAAACGCAGCATAACTCAACCCAACGCTCAGAGACAGACATTGCTGGCCTCGCCAGATCCATGGAGAATATACTAAAGCACACCAGAGCGGAGAAAACCAACGCACTGCAGTGTATAGCAAAAAAGTCGAACACATCCTGACCTAAGCTGACCTAACCTAATCTATCGAAGCGTAGTGTAACACAACATATAATGACGAGACCAATATTGTTGTATTTCCCACAGCCAAGCGGAAAATATTACATCACAAGAGAAAGCACAAATCCACCGAATATCTGCGTTTAGCGCAAAGATCAAGGCTGTCCTGTCCTAACCAAACCAAACGCAACATAAACGTACGTAACTCATCTGAGCGTAACATGCAGAGACCACTATTGCTGACCTTCGCAGAGCAAAGCAGAGCATGTTAGAGCTGATTAGAGCGTAGAAATACTCGGAATAGTAGCGTATAGCACAAAAATCAAAGTACCCTGTCCCAGC
>NW_016934257.1:0-506 GCF_001483705.2 Eufriesea mexicana
ATATTAGTCGAAAATGTCAATATAATTGAATTTTCCAGACTGATTCTGTAGCATTGCTATGGCTATAGCATGCCAAAAGAACATTTCCTCCTTATTTATGCAACAAAATTGGCTCACAACAATATTAGTCGAAAATGACAATAAAATTGAATTTTCCAGTCAGATCCTATTACACTGCAATGGCTATAGCATGCCAATAGGATCTTTCCTCCTTATTTATGCAACAAAATTGGCTCACAACAATATTAGTCGAAAATGACAATAAAATTGAATTTTCCAGTCAGATCCTATTACACTGCAATGGCTATAGCATGCCAATAGATCCTTTCCTCCTTATTTATGCACCAAAATCAGCTCACAACGATATTAGTAGAAAATATCAACAGAATTGAATTTTCCAGCAAATTCTAGAGCATTGCAGTTGCTGTAGCAGGCCAAAAGTGTCTTTCCTCCTTATTCATGCAACAGAACTAGCTCACCAAGATATTAGTCGGAAATGTCAATAA
>NW_016934258.1:0-1563 GCF_001483705.2 Eufriesea mexicana
TTTTTTTCCACGTGGGGGAAATCTTCCAAAGATACCCGGCACCCTAAGGGGAGGGGGCCGGGGCATGTGAGATTTTTACCCACTAAAACACCCACGATGTCTAGCCATTCGCATTTCGGTGCGCCCTGGTCTTCAAAAACACCAACGATGTCTAGCCATTCGCATTTCGGTGCGCCCTGGTCTTCGCTGCGACGCAATTGCCAGGGCCCTTCCGCGAAGCAACCGCAGTTACCTCCCGGCGCGAAGGGAAATCGCACCCGAAGCGATCATGGCTATGCGCGCGAGGCGGGTCGATTACAGGCACACACAACACGCGTTCCACCGCATCGCAACGCACGCATACACTGCGGACGCCGCGCGACCATCACGCGACGCCGCGCGCCCGGACCACGGTCTCTCGAGCAGACGGGCCCCCACACGCCAGCCCGTGGTCACCCTGACCTAGGTTACAACGGGAGAGGGAGACGGTCTCCCCGGCCGTAGGTACATGGCCGCTCGCAAAGGCGGAGGTATAACGCGTTAACACATCCGGAAGGGCGCGCGCAGTCCACCGGCGCAGCGCCTGCAGCCTCCACAGCCCTACACGCGAGGAGCACGCGCTACGCTCGCGGTCTCTCTCCGCGGCCTCCTCCTGGAATAAAACCGTCTCGCGGAAGGAGGCCTCCGCACGCCACGCACCTAAGCTCCCCGTCATCCGTGCCACGAAGACAGAGAGTGAAAGGTCCCGACCCTCCACGCGGCGAAGTATCCGGCGCTCGCGAGCCCACACCGGACATTCCTCCAGCGTGTGCTGCGCCGTGCCCCGCCCTTCCCGGCAGTGGTGACACCGCGTGTCACGTTCCCGCCAGATACGACACAGGAAAGTGTGCCGGCTGCCGCTGCGCCCCAATGCTTCCAGCGCGGGGGGCACAGCCTCGATTGCCTGGTGCCGCCGGCTGCTCGGCTTCCTCAGCCGAGCTGGCCAGGCGGTCATCACGGACAGTTGGGCCCTTCGCCACAACGAAACGGCCCCTTCTTCGGCAGCACCGCCGCCGCCAGCGTGTAGGAGGCCGTAGGTACGGGCATCTACACCGCTTGCAGGTCGAATGGCGGAACACCCGCCAGGGCCATCGCAGCATCGCGGGATATCGTACGGTAACCACGCACGACCCTGATCGCCATCCTGCGAGCGACTCGCCGGAGAATAGCCAGACTGCGCGTACAAGCGACCAGGTCGTTCGCCCAGTTCGGAGCCCCGTAAAGTGCCACAGAGCAAACGACTCCGTTGTAGAGGCGGCGCACCCTCCCGTCTTGCTCACCCAGGTTGGGTAGCGGGCGACACAGCTCCCCAACCATACCTTCCAGGCGTGATTCCAGCGCAAGAAGATACTCGTCGCACTTCCAGTGGCTATCGAGGACGAGACCGAGATATTTCATGCGGTCCCGTACCTCGACGACGACGTTCTCCACGCGCTTCAGGTTCTTGGGCGGCTTCTCGTGGTGCCGATGTCAAAACCACAATGCCAGGGTCTTCTCGGGGGAGGTACTCAGCCCCAGCCGCTGGATGCTATTCGCGACGAGGGC
>NW_016934259.1:0-476 GCF_001483705.2 Eufriesea mexicana
TTCGTTGTATTTCAGTGGTCTACAATGTTCTACCACATTCATGTTGTATATGGGAAGCCCAGGCGCAGTAGCCGCTGCAAGTTATGTCGAGATATGCTACGTTCGATTATGTTAGGTTATGCCAGGTTTGGTAAGGGCATCCGCGACTGTAGCGCTCTTAGAAGCTATCCTGTGTATTTCTGCGCTCAACATTGCTCTACTATGCCCTGCTCAACTTAGGTGAAGAGGACAATATTGGTCGTGGCACATCAGGTTTAGTTAGGTCGCGTTTGGTTTGGCTAGCTTAGGCTAAGTTTGGTTAGGATAGCTTTGAATTTCCTGCCATACAACGCTATTTGGTGGATCTCTGTCCTCTGCTGTGCTCTACTATATTCGTCTAGTCTATGGGGTGACCAGGAGCAGTGGTCGCGGCGCGTCATGTTGAGTTATGCTACGTTCGGTTTGGTTAGGCTGGGTCAGGTAGGCTTGGGGTACTT
>NW_016934260.1:0-2033 GCF_001483705.2 Eufriesea mexicana
TCCGGGATACTCGATCGAGCGCTCCGCTAAATAGTCGCCGATAACCGCCATCATGTACTGGAGAACCCTGTGGTACAACAGGGCACAGCGGATGGCGGCCCAGGGCAGAGTGTTGAAGGCGTTGGCGATATCCACACCGACCGCCAGCAAGACCCCGCCCCGGTCGACGGCAGCCTCCGACAGGGTACGAACGCGCTTGATCGCGTCGATCGTCGACCGACCGTGCCGAAATGCGAACTGGCTGACGATGAGATCGGGACCAACGTCCGTTAAATGCTCCCGGAGGCGAGCAGCTAGAACGCGCTCGAAGAGCTTGCCCGCCTCGTCGAGCGGGCACATCGGGCGGTATGCCTTCGAAGAGTTCGGCGGCTTCCGGAGTTTCGGGATCAGCACGACCCTCGCTCTCTTCCAACATGCCGGGGAGCGACCGGTCCAGAGGCAGCTGTCGAACGGCCGTCGGGCACGCTCACCCCACGCTTCCAGAGCCATTGCAAAGGCTCGGCCAGGGATGCCGTCCAGTCCGGGGTCGGTGCTCCTCTCTCCCATCCTAACGACCGCACTGCCCAACTCCTCGCGCGAGACCCTCAGCTCGTCGGACCACCCGACCAGTTCTGACCGCACTGCAGCGGGTTGCACCCACTCCTCCGCCACCACAGGGAAGAAGGTGTCGATCACCCGCCGCAGGAGCTCGGGCTTCACACGCTCGGTCACGGGTGGCGCCCATGCCCTTAACTTCCCCATTAATAATTTATAGGGGCGTCCGCACAGAACGGTTTCGAGCGTTGCCAGGAGTTCGTCCCGTTGCCGTCAATTGGCTCAGCGAATCTCCCTCCGGAGATCGCACACCGCGGACCGGTACCCGCGACAGTGTCGCGCGATTTCCTCGGCGGACACCGCGCGTCGTCGAAGACGCGCCCGGATGTTCTGGCGCCGGTCGAGCACGCAGAGCTCCCGGAGCTGCGCGATTTCGGCCGGCCACCAGTGCATTGCACCACGCGAAGGTGGCACCGTCAACCGCGACACGGCGTCGTCGCGCGAGAGTCATCGCCGTCCTTAGCCCCTCCGCCCCTCAGCCCGCTTCGTCGTTTTCGCGCCCGACGGCCACATCCGCCCAGGCGACGCCCACCGCAGCGCGGTTCTGTGCTTCTCGCTGGGTTGTTCCAGACCGGTGCGAAGAGTCACGGCAAGCATCATGGTGATATGGAGGTGGTCGTTAAGCGTTTCCAATTCCACCGCCACTTTCAAGCCGGTGACCCGCCGCACAGCTGCCGGCGATGCGAACGGCAATTCCACGATGGACATGCCGTTCCACTGGACGCACGTGCTTACGGAACCCCGATTGAGCAACCGGAGATCCAACCCCGCGGCCAAATTTTGCAGGGCATCTCCCCGAGAGTCTGTTCGCGGGGAACCCCACGGCACAGGGTGGGCGTTGAAGTCCCACAGGACGAGAACCGGGCGAGCCATGTGTCCACTAATGAAACCTCCGAACTCGTCCAGGTACCTCTCGCAAGACGAGAAGCCGCGGTTGGTGGCAACTTAGCACCCCACCACGACTACGACGTTCCAGGAGACCGCCACGAGTGCCCCACAGCTGTGAAGCAGGGTTGGTGCGGGTGTCCGCAGTAGTCCCCTGGCGATGATGGCCACGGAGACGTCCCGATCCCCGAACCACCCGTCTTGACCGAGGATACGGCACGGCTCTGGAGTAACAGCCAACCCGACACCCAGCTCAACGAGCGTCCTGCTACGCCCGCGAGTGGTTCAGGTTGGCCTGGAGCACCATGGACGACGTGAAAGTTAGGCCGTGTCCATGGCCTCCTCGTGGCGCCCCTTCTTTTGGGCCGGCTGCCGGCACATTCCTCCGCCGGTCGGCGGGCCCTTCGTGGTAGCGTTCGCGGTGACGGAATTCGCGGACGCAGCTTTCGAATTGACTACGACACGGACCGAAGTCCAGCCGACGCGGATCAGCCAGCAATCAACGGACTTTCTCGCTGCCGCGACGGGACGCTGGGCCCGTACAGAGCCCAGAC
>NW_016934261.1:0-536 GCF_001483705.2 Eufriesea mexicana
GTGACACGATAGGTTGTGCTATGTTACGTTTGGTTAGGCTAGGTTGGGTTAGGTTTCGTTATTGTCTCTCTGACCTTCGTGGTATTCGCTGCTATTCGTTGGACTTCCGTGCTCTACTGTGCTTTAGTAGGATCTACTTGACTCTGGCGAGGCCAGAAACAGTGGAAGCGTCACATCAGGTGGAACTCAGTTACGTTTGGCCTTGTTACGAGTGCTTAGGTTAGGAGAGGATAGCTTTGCCTTTTGTGCAATTCACTGCCATCACCTGAACTTCTGCCTTCTACTCTCCTCTCATATGTTCTACTTGGCTCTGGTGAGGGCAGCAATAGTGGCCTCGGCAATTTATGTTGAACTTGGTTACGTTTGATTTTGCTACGTTTTTTTAGGTTAGGCTAGGATAACCTTGACCCTTGTGCTGTACACAAACTGCTATTCGGTGGATTCATGCGCTCTACTGTGATCTAATATTCCCAGCTTTGCTGTGGGATTTCCAGAAATAGTGACCGCGTCACGTTAAGTTTAGTTAGGTTACGTTT
>NW_016934262.1:0-1985 GCF_001483705.2 Eufriesea mexicana
ATGGATTGCTGTTTCGTGGCTTTCTGCGCTCTACTGTGCTCTACTATAATATGCTCGTCTCTGGGGAGGCCAGCAATAGTGGCGTGGCACGATAGATTTTGTTATGCTACGTCTGGCAATGTTACTATTGGCTAGGTTATGATAGGATGACTTTGACCTTTGTGCTATACAATGCTATCCGGTGGCTTCCTGCGCTCTACTGTGCTCTAGTGTACTCTGCTTGGCTATGTGGATGCCAGCAGCATTGGACTCGGCATGTCTGCCTGGCAGATGTTGTGTTCTGTTATGTTACGTTTAGTTAGGTTAGGATAGGATAACTTGGACTTTCTGCTGTACACTGCTATTCGGAGGATTTCTGCGCTTTATATTGCTCCTCTATACCCTGCTTGACTCTCCGGAGGCCAGAAATAGTGGTCGCGGCACATTAGGTTATGTTAGATTACATTTGGCTCTGTTAGGTTACGCTGTTTTAGGTTACGAAGACTTTGACTTTTGTGCTACACACTGCTATTCTATGGACGTCTTTGCTCTTCTGTGGGAAATCACACTCTGCATGTCTCTGTGGACACAAGGAATAGACCTCTCTACAGGTAAGGTTGAGTTAAGCTACGTTTGGTTTGGTTAGGTTTGGTTAGGCTTGGGCAGGTTAGCTTTGAGTTCTGTGCTTTACACTCATATTCGTTGGGTTTCCACGCTCTACGTTGCTCCATAATGCTCTGCTCAACTCTGGGGAGGACACTAATATTGGTCTCGGCCCGTTAGATTGGGTTACGCTACGTTTGGTTGCATTAAGTCAAGTTGGGTTAGGTTTGGATAGATTTGACTTTCGCGGTTTACACTGTCTTTCGGTGGATAATGTTCCCTGCTTGGCGCTGCGGAGGCCAGCACCAGAGGTATCGGCACGATAGGTTGAATTATGTTACGTTCGGTTATGTTACGTTCGGTTAGTTTAGGATAGGGTAGCCTTGACTTTTGCGCTACGCGCGGCTATTCGGTTGATTTCTGCGCTCTTCATTGCTCTACTATTCTCCGCTCTACTCTGGGGAGACCAGCAACAGTGGTCTCGTCACGCTGGGTTAAGTTAGGTCACTTCTCTTTCTACAGCGTTTGGATATGTTATTATACTATAGAATTGACTTCTATGCTGTAGGCGGCAATTCGGCGGGCTTCTGCGTTCTATATTTTACTGCTATAGTCTGCTCGACTCTAGGAAGTCCAGTAATAGTTGTCTCTACACGTTAGGTTGAGTTAGGCTACGTCTGGTTAGGTTATGTTTGCTTGTGTTATGCTTGGATATCTATGACTATCGTGGTATAAACTGTTATTCGGTTCATATTTGCGCTCTACTGTGCTCTACTGTACACTGCTTGGCTCTGGCGTGTCCTGCAATAGTGGCCGCGGCTTGCTATGGTGAGTTAGGCTACGTTTGTTCAGGTTATATTTGTTTGGGTTAAGTTTGGATGCATTTTACTTTTCTGCTGCTCACACTAGAAGCTCTGAAAGCTGCTCTGGAGAGGCCAGCAATCGTGGTCTCGGCACGTTAGATTGTTATATGCCACTTTCGTTTATTTTACGTTTGGTGAGGTTAGGATAGAATAGTTTGGACATCTGTGCTATACACTGCTATCCACCGATATCTGCGCTCTACTGCGCCCAAATATTCTCTGTTTGGCTCTGGGGATGCTCGCAGTAGTGGTCTCGGCGCGTCACGGTTAGTTACCATACGTTCGCATATGACAAGCTTGGATATATAGTGACAGAGTGCTCTAGGCCTTCGTGCTGTTCACTGCCATTGTGTGGATTTCTGCGCCCTGCCGCGCTCCAATATCTTCTGCTTGGCTCTAGGGTGGACAGTAATAGTGAAATCGGCACGTTGGTTTGTGTTATGTTACGTTTGGTTAGGTTAGGCTAGGTCAGGTTATGCAAGGATATCTACGGCTTGTGTACTATTCGCTACAAAGCGATGGATTTCTGCGCTACACGGC
>NW_016934262.1:10177-10557 GCF_001483705.2 Eufriesea mexicana
GTGTGTGTGTGTATGTGTGTGTGCCTGTAAACGACCCGTCTCGCGCGCATGGACATGATCGTTTCGGGTGCGATTACTCGTCCCGCCGGGAGGGAACTGCGGTTGCGTCGCCGCGAAGTCGAGGGCGCACCGAAATGCGAAAGGCTGGCCATCGTGGAGGTTTTAGTGGTTAAAAATCCCACATAACCCCGCCCCCTCCCCTAAAGGGGCCTGGTATCTTTGGAAGATCTCCCCCACGTGAAAAAAAAAGAATATCTTCGGCGTTTGTGCTGCTGACTGCAATGCGGCGGATTTCGGCGCACTGCTGTGCTGTAGTATATTCTGCTTGTCGCTGTGGTGGCCAGCAATAGTGGTCTCGGCTGGTTAGTTAGAGTTGGGCT
>NW_016934263.1:0-1476 GCF_001483705.2 Eufriesea mexicana
CTAACGTGCAGGGTCCCCCATTGCTGTCCTCCACAGAACCAAGAGGAACACACCGGTCAAGAGAGAAAGCAGAAATCCTTAGAATCGTAGTAGATACCAGAAAGGTCAAAGCTACGTAGGCCTAAACCAAACCAACAGAACATATCCAAGCATAGCCTAACTCAACCTAACGTGCCGAACCCGCTACTCCTGCTGGATCCCCCGCCCCAATGCCGAGCATGATATACTAGAGCACAGCAGAGCGCGGAAGTCCTACGAATAGCGACGCACGGCACAAAAGTTGAGGCTACCTTATCCAAACATGTCCCAGCCCATCTAAACGGAGCGTAACCTGACTCAGAATATTGTGCATAGACCACTATTGTTGGCCTCCCCAGAGACAAGCGGTAATCATTAGAGATCTGTTGTGCCCAGAAATGAACCTAATAGCGGACAATAACACTAAAGTCACAGCTATTCACGCCTATCATTACCAATCGTAACATGTCCGAACGTAACCTGACTGAAACTAACGTGCCGTGACCACTACTGCTGGCCTTAGTGGAGCTAAGCAGAACACACTAGTGGGGAGCAGATCGCAAGAGTTCGCAGAATCACAGTGTACATCGGAAAAGCCAAAGCTACGTCAACCTAACCCAAACAAACAAAACATAGCCACACATATCCTAGCTCAACCTAACGTGCCGAAACCGCAATTGCTGCTCCCACGGCCCCAGAACCAAGCAGGACATACTGGAGCGGAGTAGAGCGCAGAAATCCAACGAACACCAGTGTACAGCACAAAAGTTTGAGCTATCCTAACCAAACTTATCCTATCCCTACCCAACCGAACGTAACGTGACTCAAACGAACGTGCCGCGACCTCTACTGCTGACCACCACACAGTCAAGCAGGACACATTAGTGGAGTGTAGGACGCAGAAATCCATAGAATCGCGGTGCATATCAGAAGAGACATAGCTACCCAAACCAACAGAACATAACCAAACGTAGCCTAACTCTACCTAACGCGCAGAGGCCGCTGTTGCTTCCCTCCCAAGAGCTAAGCAGGACATGCCAGAGCACAGTAGATTGCAGAATTCCGCCGAATAGCAGTGTAAAGCACAATGTTTAAAGCTACTCTAACTAAAGTTAGCCTAATCCAACCCAGCCGCACGTAAAGTGGCTTGGCGCAACGTGCCGAAGCCACTATTGCTGGCCTTCCGAGAGCCAAGCTGATAATGCTAGCGCACTCTAGGGCGCAGAAATCGAACTAAGAGCAGGCTGTAGCACTAAAGTCAAAACTATCCTCTCCTGACCGAAGCAATGTTAACATAACCGAACGTAGCCCAACTCAAAATAATGTGCCGCGAACAGTATTGCTGGCCACCCTAGAGCCAAGCAGAAACATTAGCGCTGAGTGGAACGCAGAAACCCTTAGAGTCGCAGCGTATATCGGAAACGTCAAAGCTACTGAAACCTAACCCAAACCAACAAG
>NW_016934264.1:0-370 GCF_001483705.2 Eufriesea mexicana
GGCCCTGTCCAGGCCAGCCATAGTGGTCGCGGCACGTTATGTTCGCCTTGGCTACGATTGGTTTGGCTAAGTTTGTTTGGGTTTGGTTTTGATGTCTTTCACTCTTCCGCTGCTCAATGCTATTGTGTGTATTTTGCGCTCTAGTCTCGTCTAGCTTGTCCTATTTGACACATGGGAGGCCAGCAGTGGTGGTCGCCGCACGTAAGGTTGTGTTAAGTTACGTCTGGTAATGCTACGATCGGTTAGGTTCGGACAGGATACCTTTGACCTTTGCGCTCTGCACTGCATTTCGGTGGATTTCTTCGCCCTACTGTCCTCTAGTGGGCTTTGTTTTGCTTTGGAGAGGCGGGAAATAGTCGCTTGTCACGAT
>NW_016934265.1:0-711 GCF_001483705.2 Eufriesea mexicana
TATAGCACGCCAATAGAATCTTTCCTCCTTATTTATGCAAGAAAGTTAACTCACCGCGATATTCGTCGAATATGTCAATAAAATTGAATTTTCCAGTCAGATTCTATATCATTGCAATGACAATAGCACGCAAACAGAATTATTCCTTCTTATTTATGCAAGAAAGGTGGCCCATCACGATATTGGTCTAAAATGTCTGTAAAATTCAGTTTTCCTGCCAGAGTCCATAGCATTGCAGAGGCTATAGCTTGCCAATAGTATCTTCCCCCTTACTTATGCAAGGAAGCTGGGTCACCACGATATTAGTCGAAAATGTCAATGAAATTGAACATTCCAGCCAGATTCTCTAGCATTGCGACGGCTATAGCTCGCCAAGAGGATCATTCCTCCTTACTTACGCAAGGAAGTTAGCTCACCACGATATTAGTCGAAAATGACAACAAAATTGTATTTTCCAGGCACAAACTATATCATTGCAATGGTTATAGCACTCAAAAAGCATCTTTCCTCCTTCCTTACGCAAGGAAGTCAGCTCATCGCGATTTTAGTCGAAAATTTCAACAAAATTGAACTTTCCAGCCAGATTCTATAGCATTGCAGCGGCTATTGCATGCCAATTGTATCCTTCCTCCTTATTTATGCAATAAGGCTAGCTCACCACGATATTAGTCGAAGCTGTCAATATAATTGAACTTTCCAGCCTGATTCTAT
>NW_016934266.1:0-955 GCF_001483705.2 Eufriesea mexicana
CCAATGGCAAGTACAGCCTTCTACTTGCCAGAGAATAGGACTATTCAAGATCTATAATCTGAAGTAGCTAGGTGAATAGATCGCCTAACGCCTTCAATCCAATGGCAAGTATGTACATCTACTTGCCAGAGAATAGGTCTATTCAAAGTATATTATCTTTTATAGCTTGGTGAATAGGTCGCCCAACGCCATCAATCCAATGGCAAGTACAGACATCTGCTTGCCAGAAAATAGGTCTACTCAAAATCTATAACCTCTTATAGCTTGGTAAATAGATCGCCTGACGCCTTCAATCCAGCGCAAGTACAGCCATCTACTTGCCAGTGAATAGGTGTATTCAAAATATATAATCTGCTATAGCTTGTTGAATAGGTCGCCTAACGTCTTCAACCAATGGCAAGTACAGCCATCTGCTTGCCAGAGAATAAATCTATTCAAAATCTATACCCTGTCATAGAATGGCGAGTAGATGGCATAACGCATTCAATCGAATGGGAAGTACAGCCATCTACTTGCCAGAGAATAGGTCTATTCAAAATCTGTAATCTGCCATTACTTGGAGAATAGGTCGCCTAACGTCTTCAACCAATGGCAAGTACAGCCATCTACTTGCCAGGGAATTGGTCAATTCAAAATCTATAACCTGTTATCGCTTGGTGAGTAGATCGCCGATCGCATCCAATCGAATGGCAAGTAGAGCCATCTACTTGCCACAGAATATGTCTATTCAAAATCTGTAGTCCGTTGCAGCTTGGTGAATAGGTCGCCCAACGCCATCAACCAATGGCAAGTACAGCTATCGACTTGCCAGGGAATTGGTCTATAAAAAATCTATAACCTGTTATCCCTTGGTGAATAGATCGCATAACGCCGTCAATACAATGGCAAGTATAGACAACTACTTGCCAGAGAATAGGCCTATTCAAAATATATAATCGGTTATAGCTTGGTGAAT
>NW_016934267.1:0-1076 GCF_001483705.2 Eufriesea mexicana
GCCATAACAGATCACAGTAGAGCGCAGAAATGCACCCAATAGCAGTGCACAGGAGAGAAGTTAAAGCTATACTGACAAAACTTGGCCTGACCCTACCGAACCGAGCGTAACCTGACACAATGTAACGTGGAGAGGCCGCAATTGCTGGCCTTCCCAGAGACAAGCTGAAGGCACTATAGCGCTATATGGCGTTGGAAGCCACCTAATAGTAGGCCACAGCACTAAAGTCAAAGCCATCCTCCCCAAACCAAACCAACCGTAATATAACCAAACGTTAGGCAACTCAGCCTATCGTGTCGCGACCACTACTGCTGTACTTCCCGGGGCCAAGCAGGACACATTAGTGGAGCGGAAAACCCAGAAATCCATAGAATCGCATTGTAAAAAATCAGAAAAGCCAAAGCTGACCAAACCTAACAGAAACCAACAGAACATAACCAAGCATAGCCTATCTCAACTTACCATGTCGAGTACCGCTATTGCTGCCCCTCCCAGGGCCGAGCTGGATATACTAGGGGACAGTAGAGCGCAGACATCCGCCGAACAGCGGTGTACAGCACATAAGTTAAAGCTACCCTGTCCAAACTTAGCCTGACCCTACCTAACCAAACCTAACCTGTCTCAACCTACCGTGCCGCGACCACTATTGCTGGCCTCCACAGAGCTAAGCATAACACATTAGTGGAGAGTACAACGCAGGAAACCTTATAATCGCAGTGTACATCAGAAAGTCGCAGCTACACAAACCTAACCCAAACAAACAGAACATAACCAAACGTAGAATAACTCGCACTAACGTGTCGAGACCGCGATTGCTGCACTCCGCAGAGCCAAGCAGGGCATACTAGAGCACAGTACAGCGCAGTAATCCACCGAATATCAGTGTACAGCACATAAGTTGATGCTATCCCAGCCAAACATAGCCTAACCATACATAACCGAACGCAACCTGTGAGAACATAACATGCCGAGTCCACTACTTCCGCTATTTCTTGAGCCAAGTTGAACATACAAGAGCACTGTAGGGCGCAGAAATCCACCTAAGAGCATACTACAGCACTAAAGTCAAAGCAATC
>NW_016934268.1:0-442 GCF_001483705.2 Eufriesea mexicana
GTAGAGCAATGCAGAGCACAGGCATCGATCTAGTAGCAGTGTATAGTGGAAAAGTCAATGATACCAGAATCAAATACATCTCAACCAAGCCAAGCCAAACGCAACCTATCTCAACCAAATGTGCAACGAACATTCTTGCTGGCCTCCCAAGAGACAAGCCGAACATATTGGAGCGCAGCAGAGAGCAGAAATACAACGAATTGCAGTGCATAGGCAAAAGTCAAGGCTATCCCAGCTTATCCTAGCATAGCCTAACACAACCAAACTTCGCCAACCTCAACCTAACGTGCAGCAAACACCATCGCTGTGTTCCCCACGTCCAGGCGGTACATATTAGAGGAGTGGAGGGGCCAGAAATCCATAGAATTGCAGTGTATAGAAGAAAAATTAAAGCTATCCGGACCATACCCATGCCAACGTGAATTAACCAAACGTAACCTAA
>NW_016934269.1:0-452 GCF_001483705.2 Eufriesea mexicana
CAATAGAATCTTTCCTCCTTATTTATGCAAGGATGTTAGCTCACCACGGTATTAGTCGAAAATCTCAATAAAATTGAATTTTCCATCCAGCTACTATAGAATTGCATTGGCTGTAGCTGGCCAATAGAATCTTTCCTCCTTACATATGGAAGAAGGTTAGGTCACCACGATATTAGTCGAAAATGACAATAAAATTGAATTTTCCATCCAGCTACTATAGAATTGCATTGGCTGTAGCTGGCCAATAGAATCTTTCCTCCTTACATATGGAAGAAGGTTAGGTCACCACGATATTAGTCGAAAATGACAATAAAATTGAATTTTCCATCCAGAAACTATAGAACGGCAATGGCTATAGCAGGCGAAAAGAATCTTTCGTCCATATTCTGCCAAGAAAGATAGCTCACCTCGATATTAGTCGAAAATGTCAATGAAATTGAATATTCCTGGCA
>NW_016934270.1:0-264 GCF_001483705.2 Eufriesea mexicana
CCTCCCCAGAACAAAGCAGAGAATACAAGGTCACAGTAGAGCGCAGAAATCCGCCGAATAGCAGTTTATTGCACAAAGGCCAATGCTATCCTAACCAAATCGAATCAAACCTGACCTAACACAAGGTAACATAACGCAAATTAACGTGCCAGGAGCAATGTTCCATGCGTCCACATTGACATGCAGAGTGTGATAGCGCACAGAAGATCGCAGAAGTCCATAGAATATCTGCGTGTTGCACAAAAGTCTGAGCTATCCTGACCA
>NW_016934271.1:0-711 GCF_001483705.2 Eufriesea mexicana
TACATCCATACATCCATACATCCAAACATCCGTACATCCGTCCATCCATAACTCAATCCATCCGTACATCCATCCATCCAAGCATCTACCCGTCCATACATTCATCGATCCGTACACCCATAAAACAATCCATCCATCCATCCATCCATACATCCATACATACATCAATACATACATCCATCCATCCACATCCATACATAGATACATCCATACATCCACACATCCGTACATGCATACATTCGTACATCAATACATCCATACATTCATACATCCATACATCCATACATTCATACATACATACATCCATACATCCATGAATCCATTCATCCATCTAACCGTACATCCGCCCAACCATTCATCCACACATTCATAAATACGTTCATCCATAAATCCATCCATCCATACACCCATTCATCAATTCATACACCCATACATACATCCTTACCTATATACACCCATATATCCATACATCCGTGCATCCGACAATCCATACCTCAATCCATTCACATATCCGTCCATCCAAACATCCATCCGTCCATACATCCACGCAACCATTCATCTGTCAGCCCAAACATCCATCCATTTATATATCCATCCATAAATACATCCATCCAAACGTCCAGTCATCCATCCACACATCCATCCATACATTCATACATCCATAAATGCATCCTCCCGTACATACGTCCATCCACACATCCATCCATCCAT
>NW_016934272.1:0-704 GCF_001483705.2 Eufriesea mexicana
TTGCATAAATATGGAGGAAAGATTCTACTGGCATGTTATAGCCATTGCAATGCTATAGAATCTTACTGGGAAATACAATTTTATTGACATTTTCGACTAATATCGTGGTGAGGTAATAACGTTGCATAAATAAGGAGGAAATATTCTATTGGCATGCTATAGCCACAGCAATGCAATAGAATCTGACTGGAAAATTCGTTTTTATTGACATTTTCGACTAATATCGTGGAGAGCTAAGTTTTTTGCATAAATACGGAGGAAACATTCTATTGGCACGCTGTAACCATTGCAATGCTATGGAATCTGACTGGAAAACTCAATTTTATTGACATTTTAGACTCATATCGTGGTGAGGTAATTTCGTTGCATAAATAAGGACGAAATATTCTTTTGGCATGCTAACTGCTATAGCCAGAGCAATGCAACAGAATCTGAATGGAAGGTTCATTTTTATTGACATTTTCGACTAATATCGTTGTGAGTTAATTTTGTTGCATAAATATGGAGGAAAGATTCCATTGGCTTGTTATAGCAATTGCAATGCTATAGAATCTGACTGGAAAATACAATTTTATTGACATTTTCGACTAATATCGTGGCGAGGTAATTCCGTTGCATAAATAAGGACGAAATATCCTTTCGGCATGCTATAGCCATTGCAATGCAATAGAATCTGAATGGAAGGTTCATTTTTATTGACATTT
>NW_016934273.1:0-550 GCF_001483705.2 Eufriesea mexicana
ATTGCCAAGCAGGATACGGTAGAGCGCAGTCGACCCCAGAAATACAACAAATATCAGTGTATAGGTCGATAGTGGGAACTACCGTTACCGATCTTATCCCAACCAATGCTAAACAAACGTAACATAACTCAACCTAACGTTTCGAGGCCAATATTGTTGGAATCCCGAGGGCTGAGCATAACGTAGTAGAGCACAGTACAGCGCAGTAATACTCCGAACAGCAGTGTATTGCACGAAAGTATATGTTACGTAGACGAGCTTAACCTAACCTAGCCTAACTTAACCGAACGTAACATAACGCAACCTAACGTTGCGAGACAAGTATTGCTAGCCTAGCCAGGGCCAAGCAGAAAATATTGTAACACAGTAGAGTGCAGGTATCCGCGGATAGCAGTGTACAGCACAGAAGTCTGTACTATCCCCTCCTAGCCAATATAACCTAACCCCACCTAACGTGCCGAGAACACTACAGCTGGCCTCCCCAGCGCCTAGCAGAATATAGTACAACGCAGCAGAGCGTAGAAACCGGCAGCGTTGCAATGCATAGCAC
>NW_016934274.1:0-571 GCF_001483705.2 Eufriesea mexicana
AAAATTGAACTTTCCAGCCATATTCTATATCATTGCAACGGCTATTGCACGCCAATTGAATCCCTCCTCGTTATTTATGCAAGAAAAATAGCTCACCACGATATTAGTCGAAAATGTCAATAAAATTGAATTTTCCAAACACATTCTATATCAATGCAATGGCAATAGCACGCCAATAGTATCTTTCCTCCTTATTTAAGCGAGAAAGTTAGCTCACCACAATATTAGCCGGAAATGTCAATAAAATTGAGTTTTTCAGCCACATTCTAAAGCATTGGAATGGATATAGCACGCCAGTAGAATCTACCCTCCTGATTTATGCAATAAAGTTAGCTCACTACGATATAAGGCGAAAAGGTCAATAAAATTGAATTTTCCAGGAAGATTCTAAACAGCCAGTTTCTATAACATTACGACGGCCGTAGCAAGTGAATTGAATCTTTCCTCCTTATATATGCAAGAAAGTTAGCACACTAAGATGTTAGACGAAAATGTCACTAAACTTGAGTTTTCCAAACACATTCTATATCAATGCAATGGCTATAGCTCGCCAGTATTATCTTTCCTCCTT
>NW_016934275.1:0-1511 GCF_001483705.2 Eufriesea mexicana
AAAACAGGTTTTGACGGATATTTTGGACTAATATCGTGGTGAGCTACCTTTCCTGCATACATACGGAGGAAAGATGCTACTGGCGTGCTATAGCCAATGCTATGCTACAGAATCTGGCTGGAAAATTCAATTTTAATGACATTTTCGACTAATATCGTGGTGAGCTACCTTTCCTGCATACATACGGAGGAAAGATGCTACTGGCGTGCTATAGCCAATGCTATGCTACAGAATCTGGCTGGAAAATTCAATTTTAATGACATTTTCGACTAATATCGTGGTGAGCTACCTTTCCTGCATACATACGGAGGAAAGATGCTACTGGCGTGCTATAGCCAATGCTATGCTACAGAATCTGGCTGGAAAATTCAATTTTATTGACATTATCGACTACTATCAAGGCGATCTAACTTTCTTGCATATATAAGGAGGAAAGATTCTTCTGGCGTACTGAAGTCATTGCAAACCTATAGAATCCGACTGGAAAATTGAATTTTATTGTCGTTTTCGACTAATATCGTGGTGACCTAACATCCTCGCATAAATAAGGACGATGGATACTATGGGCGTGATGTAGACATAGAAATGCAGTAGAATCTGGCTGCAAAATTCAATATCATTGTCGTTTTCAACTAATATCGTTGTGGGCTAACTTTCGTCCATAAAAAAGGGGGAAATATACTCGTGGCGTGCGATAGCCAATGCAATGCCAAAGAATCTGTATGGAATATACATTTCTACTGACATTTTCGACTAAAATCCTGGTGACATACCTTTCTTGGGTATATAGGGAGGAAAGATTCTTCTGGCGTGTTGTAACTATTGCAATGCTATAGAATCTGGCTGGAAAATTCAATTTTATTGACATTTTGTACTAACATCGTGGTCAGCTATCCTTCTTGTATGAATATGGACGAACCATTCTATTTGTGTGCTACAGCCATAGCAAAGGTATAGAATCTGGCTGGAAATCACGTTTTTATGGATAGTTCGGACTAATATCGAGGTGAACAAACTTTCCTGCATTAATAATGGCGAAAGATTCTATTGGCGTGCTGCAGCCATTGCAATGCCACCCAATACGGCTGGAAAATTCAATTATATTGACATTTTCGTCATATACCTTGGAGACATAACTTCTCTTGCTTAAATAAGGACGATATATACTATTGGCGTTATAGAGCCATTGAAATGCTCTAGAATCTGTCTGGAAAATTCAATTTTATTGACGTTTTCAACGAATATCGTAGTCGGCTAACTTTCGTGCATAAATAAGGAGGATAGATACTAGTGGCGTGCAATAGCCATTGTAATGCTATAGAATCTGGTTGTAAAATTCATTTTCATTGACTTTTTCGACTAATAACGTGGTGACCTAGCTTTCTAGGGCATACGAGTGGGAAAGATTCTACTGGCGTGCTGTAGCTATTGCAATCCAATAGAATCTAGCTGGAAAATACAATTTCATTTACATTTTCTACTAACATCGTGGTCAGCTAACCTCCTTGTGT
>NW_016934276.1:0-1233 GCF_001483705.2 Eufriesea mexicana
CCTCGTTATTCATGCAGAAATGTCTTCTCGCCACGATATTAGTCGAAAATGTCAACAAAATTGTACTTTTGCAGCCTTATTCTGTTGCAATGCAATGGCTATAACAAACCAAAAGTATCTTTCCTCTTTATTTATGCGGAAAATCTTGCTCACCATGATATTAGCCGAAAATGTCTATAAAATTGAACATTTCTGTCAGATTATATTGCTTTGCGATGGCTATATCAAACCAATTGTATCATGTCTCCTTATTTACACAGAAAAGTTTGCTCGCCATGATATTAGTCGAAAATTTGTATAAAATTGATCATTTCTGCCAGATTATAATGCAATGCGATGGCTATAGTAAACCAATGGTATCCTTTTTCCTTATTTACGCAGCAATGTCTTCTGACCACGATATTAGTCGCAAGTGTCACGAAGATTGAACTTTCATGACATATTCTATCGTAATTCAATGGCAGTTCCAAACCACTACAATCTTTTCTCCTTATTTATGCAGCAAAGTTGGCATACCTTAATATGAGTTGAAAATGTCAACAGAAATGTGCTTTTCAATCAGACCCTATTGCATTGCAATGGCTATATCAAGCCAGAAGGATCTTTTCTCCTTATTTATGCAGAAAAGCATGCTCACCACGATACCAGTCGAAAATGTCAATAGAATTGATCTTTTCAGTCGGATTCTATTGCAACGCAATCGCTATAGCAAAACAATAGAATCTTTCCTACATATTTAAGCAGAAAAGTTTGCTCACCACGCCATTAGCCGATAATGTCAATAAAATTGAACATTTCTGTCACATTATATTGCTATGCAATGGCTATGGCAAACCAATTGTATCATGTCTCCTTATTTACACAGAAAAGTGTGCTCGCCACGATAGAAGCCGGAAATGTCAATAAAATTGAACCCTTCAGACAGATTCTATTGCAATGCAATGGCTGTGACGAATCAAAAGTATATATCCACCTTATTTATGCGGAAAATCTTGCTCACCACGATATTTGTCGAATATGTCAGTAGAATTGTACTTTTCAGTCGGATTCTATGGTAATGCAATCGTTATAGCAAATCAACAGAGTGTTTCCTCCTTATTTACAAAGAAATGTTTGCTCACCACGATATGTGTCGAAAATTTGAATAAAATTGGACATTTCTGTCAGATTATAATGCATTGCAACGGCTATAGCAAACCAGTGCTATCCTTTCTCCTTATTTACACAGAAAAG
>NW_016934277.1:0-1069 GCF_001483705.2 Eufriesea mexicana
CATAATTATGGAAGAAATATCCTACTGGCGTGCTATAGCCATTGGAATGTTATAGAATCTGCCCGGAAAATTTAATTCTATTTACATTTTCTGCTAATATTGTGGTGGCCTAACTTTCTTGGATATATAAGGAAGAAAGATTCTCCTGTCGCGCTATAGTCATTGCGATGCTATAGAATCTGTCTGGAAAATTAAATTTTATTGACATTTTCGACTAATATCGTGGTGAGCTAACTTTCTTGCATATAACTTTCTTGCATAAATCAGGAAGAATTATCCGATCGGCGTGCTACAGCCATTGCAATGCTATAGAATCTGGCTGCAAAATTGAATTTTGTTGACATTTTCGGCTAATACTGTGGTGACCTAACATTCTTGCATATAGAAGGAGGAAAGGTTCAACTGGCGTACTATAGTCACTGCAATCCAATCGAATCTGGCTGGAAAATTCACTTTTATTGACAATTTCGATTAATATCGTGGTGAGGTAACATTCTTGCATAAATAAGGAAGAAATCTCCTATTGGCGTGCTATAGCCATTTCAGTGCTATAGAACCTGGCTGGAAAATTCAATTTTATTGACAATTTCGGCTAATATCGTGATGAGCTAACTTTCTTGCATAATTATGGAAGAAATATCCTATTGGCGTGGTACAGTCATTGCAATGCTATAGAATCTGTCTGGAAAATAAGATTTTATTGACATTTTCGACTAATATCTTGGTAAGCTAACATTCTTGCATAATTCAGGAAGAAACATCCTATTGGCGTGCTATTGGCATTGCAATGCTATAGAATATGTCTCGAAAATTAAATTTTATTTACATTTTCGGCTAATATTGTGGTGACCTAACTTTCTTGGTTATATAAGGAGGAAACATTCTACTGTCGCGCTATAGTCATTACGATGCTATAGAATCTGGCTGGAAAATTCAATTTTATTGACATTATCGACTACTATCGTAGTGCCCTAACTTACCCTAACTTTCTTGCATATAGAAGGAGGAAAGGTGCTACTGGCGTGCTATAGCCATTGCAGTGCTATAGAACCTGGCTGGAAAATTAAAT
>NW_016934278.1:0-675 GCF_001483705.2 Eufriesea mexicana
GGGGGCAGCAATAGCGGTATCGGCACTTAATGTGTATCTATGTTGTGTATGGTTATGTTAGGTTAGGTCAGTTTAGGTTAGGATAATTTCGACTTTGGCGCTATTCACTGTCACGCGGTGCATTTCTGCCCACTACTGTGCTCTAGTACATTCAGCTTGTCTCTGTGGGGACCAGCAATAGTGGTCTCCTCATATTAGCTTGAGCTAGGCTACGTTTGTGTATGTCACGTTTGGCTATGTTAGGTTACGCTACTACCACTTCTGTGCTTTACACTGCGTTTCTGCATACGTCTTTGATCCACTGTGCTCTACTACATTCTGCTTTGCTCTGGCGCGGCCAGGAGCAGTGGTCGCGTCACGACATTTTGGGATATGCAGCTTTGGGTTATGTCAGATTTGGTCAGGTTATGGCAGGATATCTACGGCTTTTCTGCTGTTCACTCCAATGCTGTGGATTCCTGCGCCCTACTGTGCTCTAGTACACTCTGTTTGGCTCTGGGTAGGGCAGCCATAGTGGTCTCGGCATGTTAGGTTGAGCTATGCTGCGTTCGGCTGTGATACGTCCGGATGGTTAGGATAGGATGGTTTGGACTTTTGTGCCATAAACTCCTTTCCGCGGATTTCTGCGCTCTACAGTGTTCTCATATTTTCTGCTTGGGACCCTGGAGGCCAGCA
>NW_016934279.1:0-960 GCF_001483705.2 Eufriesea mexicana
GGGAACAGTAGAGCGCAGAAATCTCTGTATAGCAATGTATAACACAAAAGACTGTGCCATCCTTGCAAACCGCAACAAACCGTAATCTAATCGAACGTAATGCAACACAACCTAACGTGCGGCGACCACTACTGCTGGCATCCCGGGAGTCGTGCAGAGTGTAGTAATGCAATATACAGCGTAGGTATCCATCGAATATCCGTGTATGGAACAAAAATCAAAACTATCCTATCCTAACCTCACAAAACGTGACATGACAAAACGCGGACTAACTCGGAATAACTTGCTGAGACCAATAATCCTGGCCTCCATAGAGCCATTAAGCAGAAACCGAATGAATATCGGTGTATAGCACAAAAGTCAGAGCTATCCGCTCCTAACCTTACCAGTCGTGACATAACCAAACGTTATCCATCCTAAACTACCGTGCAGAGATCACAATTACTGGCCTCCCCATGGCATACTATAACAAGTTAGAGCACAATAAAGCGCAGAAATCCACCGAATAGCAGTGCAAAACACAGCCCATTGCATACTATAACAAGTTAGAGCACAATAAAGCGCAGAAATCCACCGAATAGCAGTGCAAAACACAAACGCCAAAACTACCCTCTACAAAGATAACGAATCATGACATACACAATCGTAACCTAACACAACCTAAGGAGCCGCTACTGCTATTGCTGGCCTTCCCAGAGTCTAGCGGAGCATAGTAGAGCGCTGAGATAGGCCGAGCAACAGTGCATATCACGAAAGTCAAAGCTATCCAATGCCAACCCAGACTAACCTCTGCTAACCACACTTCGTCTAACTAAATCTAACGTGCGCAGACCTCTATTGCGGGTCTCCCCAGAGTCAAGAAGAGAATATTATAGCACAGCAGTGCGCAGACTTCCTCAGAATAACAGCGTATACCACCAAAGTCTATGCTATCCTAACCTAACCCAAACAAGGGTAAAC
>NW_016934280.1:0-656 GCF_001483705.2 Eufriesea mexicana
CGGTCAGGTCAGGCCAGGATAGGACAGGTCACATAAGGCCAGGCCATGTCAAGCCAGGTAAGGCCAGGTCAAGTCAGGTCAGATCAGGACAGGTCACGTCAGGTCTGGTTAGGTTTGGTTAAATCAGGTCAGGTCAGGTCAGGTCAGGCCAGGCCAGGACAGTTAGGGTCCCGACAGGTAAGGTCAGTTCAAGTCAGGGCAGGCTAGGACATTCCAGGATGTGCAGGTTAGGTCAGGTCAGGTCAGGCAAAGTCAGGTGAGGTCAGGTCAAGTCAGGAGATGTCTGGTTCGGTCAGGTCAGGCCAGGATATGACATGTCACGTCAGGCCAGGCCATGTCAAGCCAGGTAAGGTCAGGTCAAGTCAGGTCACGTCAGGACAGGTCAGGTCAGGCCAGGATACGTCAGGTCATGTCAGGTCAGGTCCGGTCAGGTCGTGTCAGTTCAGTCCAGGCCAGGCCAGGTAAGGTCATGACAGGTCAGGCCAGTTCAGGTAAGGGCAGGACAGGACTTTCCGTGTCGGACCAGGTTAGGTCAGGTCAGGTCAGGTGAAGTCAAGTCAGGTCAGGTCAGTTAGGGTCCCGACAGGTAAGGCCAGTTCAAGTCAGGGCAGGCTAGGACATTCCAGGATGTGCAGGTTAGGTCAGGTCAGGTCAGG
>NW_016934281.1:0-549 GCF_001483705.2 Eufriesea mexicana
CCCACAGATACACTTTCAATTGGAACAATCATACCACTAAATCTTGTCAATTCAAACCCAAGAATGTACCTCCATTTAAATCAGATCACCACCTCATCACAGAACCCTTTCAATTCAAACCCAGAATTACATAATACTTTCATCTGAAACAAATCCACATGTCATCATTACCAAACTACCAAAGAAACAACCACCACCGCTAAACTCTGTCAATTCAAGCTTAAAAGCATACCTTCAACTGCAATAACCATACCACTAAACCCTTTCAATTCAGACCCAAAAATATATCTCCATCCAAAGCAAATCACCACCTCATCATCGAACCTCCTCGATTCAAACATAAAAATATACCTCCAGCTGAAACAAATCCCCATGTCATCGTTACCAAACCATCAAAGAAACAACCACCACCTCTAAAACCTGTCAATTCAAACCCAAAAATATGTCTCCATCCGAAACAAATCGCCATCTCATCACGGAACCATCGAAGAAGCAACCACCGCGGCTAAACCCTGTCAATTGCATCGATTCGCGAAGAGGAAAGACCGG
>NW_016934282.1:0-256 GCF_001483705.2 Eufriesea mexicana
TTGGGCGGTCCAGCAATAGCTGTCTAGGCACGTTAGGTTGATAAGTTATGTTATGTTACGATTGGTTAAGTTTGTGTAGGGTACCTGGCACTTCTGTGCTTCATACTGCTTTCCGTTGAACTTCTCCCCGCTACTATGTTCTAGTACGCTCTGCTTTGTTCTGGGGAGGCCAGAAAAAGTGGCCGCGGCACGTTAGGTTGAGTTACATTACGTTTGGTTATATTAGGTATCGTCGAGTTGTGTTAGGATAGCTACG
>NW_016934282.1:272-1482 GCF_001483705.2 Eufriesea mexicana
TTCCGCTGTACACTGCTATTCAGAGGATTTCTCCGCTCTACTGTGCTCCAATATGCCCTGCTTTTCTCTGTGGAGGCTAGAAATTGTTGTCGCGGCACGATGAGTTGTGTTATGCTACTTTCGGTTATGTTACGTATGGTTACGTTAGGAGAGGGTAACATCGACTATTGCGCTGTACACTGCTATTCGGAGAACTACAGTGCCCTACATTGCTGCACTACACCCAATTTTGCTTTCCAGGTGAGAGCAATAGTACTCATGGCGCGTTGAGTTGAGATATTTGACGTTTGGCTGGGTTTGGTTAGGATAAGATTGGTTAGGGTAGCTCCGGCTTTCGTGCTATACACAGCTACGCGGTGGATTCCTGCCCATCAATGTGCTCCATTCTAATCTGCTAGAACCTGGGGAGGGGGGCAGGAATATTGGTCGCCCCACGTTAGGTTGCGTTATGCTACGTTTGGTTTGCAGCGTTTTACTGGGTTAGGCATTGATAGCTTCGTCCTTCGTGTTGTACACTGTTATTCGGTGGAATACTGCGCCCAACTGTTCTCTACAATACTCTCCTCGAATCTGTGGGGCCAGCAGTATTGGTCGCGGCACGTTACTTTGAGTTATGTTACGTCTGGTTATGTTACCATTTGTTATGTTAAGAAATGATGGCTTTAACTTTTGTGCTACACTCAGCTATTAGGTCGATTTCTACACTCTGCATTGCTCTACTATACTCAGTTCGGCTGCTCGGAGGCCAGTAATAGTTGTCGTGGCGCGTCAGTATGCGTTAGTCTACGTTTGGCGAGGGTACGTTATACTGTGTTAGGTTAGGATAGCTTCGAATTTCGTCGTACAAGCAGTTGTTCAGTGGATTCCTGCGCTCTACTCTCCTCTAATACTTTCTGCTTTACTCTGGGGAGGTCGGCAGTAGAAACAGCGGCGCATTTGGTTGAGTTTGGTTACGTTTGGCAATGTTACGAATGTCCTGGTTGTGACAGGATAGCTATGACCTTTGCGCTATACACTGCTATTCGGTTGATTTCTCGGCTCTACTGCGCACTTATATGCCCCGGCTTGCCCTGGGCAGTCCAGAAACAGTGACCGCGTCACGTGAGATTGGGCTAGGTTACATGTGGTTAGGTTATGTTTGGGTAGCTTTGACCTTTCTGCTATACACTGCCGTTCTATTGACTTCTGCGCCCCAGTCTCCTCTAATATG
>NW_016934283.1:0-258 GCF_001483705.2 Eufriesea mexicana
CTCCTCGCGCGAGACCCCCAGCACGTCGGACCACCCGACCAGTTCCGACCGCACTGCAGCGGGTTGCACTTGATCCACCGCCACCACAGGGAAGAGGGTGTCGATCACCCGCCGCAGGAGCTCGGGGTCCATACGCTCGGTCACTGGGGGCGCCCATGCCCCTAACTTCCCCAATACTAATTTCTAGGGGCGTCTCCACGGATCGCTTTCGAGCGTCGAGAGGAGTTCGTCCCATTGCCGAGATTTGGCTCTGCGAAT
>NW_016934284.1:0-279 GCF_001483705.2 Eufriesea mexicana
TGGAAAATGTAATTTTATTGACATTTTCGACTGATATCGTCGTAAGCTAAATGTCTTGGATAAATAAGGAGGAAAGATGCTGTTGTCGTGCTATAGCCATTGCAATGTTATAGAATCTGGCTGGAAAGTTTAATTTCATTGACATTTTCGACTAATGTCGTGGTGTGCTAACTCTCTTGCATAAATAAGAAGGAAAGATACTATTGGCGTGCTATCGCCATTGCAATGCTATAGAATCTTGCTCGAAAATTCAATTTTATTGACATTGTCGACTAATAT
>NW_016934285.1:0-671 GCF_001483705.2 Eufriesea mexicana
CAGTTCATTGAAGGCATATATTATATTGCAATTCTAGAATCACAAAGGGATGGCCCATTATCCATCGAGACATTGACGTTTGACATAACAGCACTGAGTACAGCCATCATTACAGTACCGCAGCCGCTGGATTAATCTGTTGAGTGATTATGTATGTACCTCGTTAGTTCTATAATAATCAATGTGTACATCAGGCATAGGTAGGGTTATTTACAATTCCCTTTGCGGTAGTTGGTGTATCAAGAAGAAGAGCACTGTAACCAATGGATTAATCTGTTCGCCGATGACACAAATTCCACAGCAGTTCGTTAGAGTAATCAATGTATACACCAGTTATGCATAGAGATATTTACATACCGCAGAACGGTAGATGTTACATCCACCAATGAAGTACTGCAGTCAATGGATTAATCTGTTCATCGATGTTATATATCCTATTGCAATTAATGAGTGAAAATGGACGGAAACTTTAACGCTTGTGAAAATAGCAATTGACGAGACAGGACTGAGTGCAGAGAGCCATCATAACTGTGCTGCAGCCGTTGGATTAATATGTTCAATGGTGATTTGAATTCAGCAGAAATTGTAGAATAACCAATGTATACAATAGTTTTGTATAGAGATATTTACAATACCCAGTATGGCATCTGTTACATCAGCCAAGAGGGCAC
>NW_016934286.1:0-894 GCF_001483705.2 Eufriesea mexicana
TTAGAGCGCAGTGGAACGCAGAGAACCACCGAGTAGAAGTGTATGACAGACGCGACAGCCTTGACTTTTGTGCTATTCATAAATGTACGGTGCATTTCTGCTTTCTGCTGTGCTCTAGTATGCTCTGCTTGGCCCTGGGGAGACCAGCGCTATTGGTCTGGCTGCGTTATGTTGAGTTACACTACGTTTGGATAGGTCACGTTGGGTTAGGTTAGTTTGGGATATATTCAACTTTTGTGCGATGCACTGCGATGCAGTTGGTCTCTGCGCTCTACTGATCCCTATTGTATTCTGCTTGGCTCTGGGAATGCCAGAAATAGTGTCCGCGGGACGTTACGTTCAGTTAGGATACGAATGGTTGTGTTACGATTGGCTACGTTACGATAGCATAGCCTTGACTTTTGCGCAATACACTGCTGTTCGGCGCATCCCTGATTTCCACTGTACACTAATATGTTCCGCTTGGCACTGTGGAGTCCAGCAATGTTGGTCTCATCGAGTTATGTTGCGTTGCACTACGTTCGGATATGTTAGGATAGGACAGTTTGTGTTAGGAAATCTTCAACATTTGCGCTATTCACTGCAGTGCTGTGGGTTTCAGCTCTCAACTTTGCTCTAGTACATTCTGCTCGCCTGTGTGGAGGCCAGCAATATTGGCATCGTCAGGATAGCTTGCGTTATGTTGAGTTTGAGTGTGTTACGTTTGGCAAGGTTAGGAAAGGATAGTCTATTCTTTTGTGCTATAAACTGGTATCCGCTGACTTCTGCGCTCTCATGTGTTTTATTATTTTTTGCTGGGATCTGGGGTGCGCAGCAATAGTGGTCTCGGCGCGTTATGTTGTGTCGTGCTATGATTGGATAGGTTAGTTTGGGCAAAGTAAGGTCTGGGTATCT
>NW_016934287.1:0-1772 GCF_001483705.2 Eufriesea mexicana
ATAATGTCAATAAAACTGAATTTTCCAACCGTATTCTATAGCATTGCCAAGGCTATAGCACGCCACTATTATCTTTCCTCCTTATTTATCCACGAAAGTAAGCCCACCACGATATTAGTCGAAAACGTCAATAATATTGAATTTTCCAGCCAGATTCTATAGGATTGCCAAGGCTATAGCACGCCAATAGAATATTTCATCCCCATTAATTTCATCCCCATTTATGCAAGTGGATTTGCTCACCACGATATTAGGCAAAAATGGTAATAAAATCGAATTTTTCAGGCAGATTCTTTGGAGTTGTAGCGGCTATAGCGCGCGAATAGAATCTTTCCTCCTAATTTATGCAAGAAAGTAAGCTCACCACGATTTTAGTCGAAAATGTCAATGAAATTGAATTTTCCAGACATATTCTATAGCATTGCAATGGCTATAGCACGCCAATAGGATCCTTCGTCATTATTTATATAGGAAATGTAGCTCACCACGATGTTAGTCGAAAATGTCCATAAAATTGAATTTTCCAGTGAGATTCTGTAGCATAGCAATGGCTACAGCACGCCGATAGTATCTTTCCCCATTCTTAATGCAGGAAAGGTAGCTCACCACGGTATTAGTCGAAAATATCCATAGAATCGTGTTTTCCAGCCAGATTCTATACCATTGGTATGGCTGTAGAACGCCAATAGAATGTTTCGTCCATATTTATACAGGAGGGTTAGCTGATCGCGATGATAGTAGAAAATGTCAATAAAATTGAATTTTCCAGCCAGATTCCATAGCATTGCAATAGCTACAGCACGCCAGTAGAATCTTTCCTCCTTATATTACCAAGAAAGCTAGGTCACCACGTTATTAGTTGAAAATGTCAATAAAAATGTATTTTCCAGCCAGATTCTATAGCATTGCAATGGCTATAGCACGCCGCAACAGTCTTTCCTCCTTATTTATGCAACAAAGTTGCCCCACCACGTTATTAGTCGAAAACGTTAATAATATTGAATTTTCCAGCCAGATTCTATAGCATTTGGATGGCTATATCACGCCAATATTATCAATCGTCGTTATTTATGCAAGAAAGTTATGTCTCCACGGTATAAGTCGAAAACGCCAAGAAATTGAATTTTCCGGACAGACTCTATAGGTTTGCAATGACTATAGTTCGCCAGTAGAATCTGTCCTCCTTATATATGCAAGAAAGTTAGGTCGCCAGGATAGTAGTCGCTAATGTCAATAAAATTGTATTTTCCAGCAGATTGTATAGCACTGACATGGCTGTAGCACGCCAATAGAATATTTCATCCCTATTAATTCAAGTCGGCTTGCTCACCACGAGATTAGTCGAAAAAGTCAATAATATTGAATTTTCCAGCCACATTCTACTGCATTTCAATTGCTATATCACGCCAATAGTATCTATCGTACATATTTATGCAACAAATTTAGGTCACCACGATATTAGTCGAAAATGTCAATAAAATCGAGTTTTCCAGGCAGATCCTCTGGAAATGCAGTGGCTATAGCGCGGCAAAATAAGCTTTCCTCCTTACTTATGCAAGAAAGTTATCTCACCACGATATTAGTCGAAAATGTCAATAAAATTGAATATTCCAGACAGATTCTATAGCATTGCAACGGCAATAGCACGCCAGTAGAATCCTTCCTCCTTATTTATGCAAGAAAGTTAGCTCACCACGATATTAGGCGAAAATGTCAATAGAATTAAATTCTCCAGCCAGATACTCTAGCATTGTAATGGCCATAGCGCGCCT
>NW_016934287.1:1918-2283 GCF_001483705.2 Eufriesea mexicana
AAGCCCCCCACGATATTAGTCGAAAACGTCAATAATATTGAATTTTCCAGCCAGATTCTATAGGATTGCCGTGACTATAAGGCTAAAGCGCGCCAATAGAATATTTCATCCCCACTTATGCAAGTGGATTTGCTCACCACGATATTAGGCAAAAATGTTAATAAAATCGAATTTTTTAGGCAGATTCTTTGGAGTTGCAGCGGCTATAGCGCGCCAATAGAACCTTTCATCCTTATATTACCAAGAAAGCTGGTTCACCACGTTATTAGACGAAAATGTCAATAAAAATGTATTTTCCAGCCAGATTCTATAGCATTGCAATGGCTATAGCACGCCACAAGTGTCTTTCCTCCTTATTTATGCAA
>NW_016934288.1:0-662 GCF_001483705.2 Eufriesea mexicana
CTATAGCCATTGCAATGCTATAGAATCAGTCTGGAAAACCCAATTTCATTAACATTCTCTCCAAATATCGTGGTGAGCTATCCTTCTTGCATAAATAAGGAGGAAAAATTCCGTTGGCGTGCTATAGCCGTTGTAGTGCTATAGTACCTGGCTGGAAAATACAATTATATAGACAGTTTCGACCAATATCGGGGTTAGCTAGCTTTCTTGCATAAATAAGGAGGAAAGATTCTATTGGCGGGCTATAGCCACTGCAATGACATATAATCTGGATGGAAAATCTAATTTTATTGACATTTTCTGCTATTATCGTGGTGAGATGACTTTATTGCATAAATGAGGAGAAAAGATTCTATTGGCGTGCTATAGCCATCGCAATGCAATAGAATCTGCATGGAAAATTCAATTTTATTGACATTTTCAAATAATATCGTGGTGAGCTAACTTTCTTGCATATATAAGGAGGAAAGATTCTATTGACGTTCTATAGCCATTCTAATGCAATAGAACCTGTCTGGAGCATTCATTTTTATTGACTTCTGCGGATAATTTTGTGGTGAGCTAAGCTCCTTGCATAAATAAGAAGTAAATATTCTATTGGCGTGCTATGGCTATTGCAGTGCTATAGAATATGGCTGGAAAACTCAATTTTATTGACATTT
>NW_016934289.1:0-1222 GCF_001483705.2 Eufriesea mexicana
AAATTGCATTTTCCAGACAGATTCTGCAGCATTGCAACGGCTATAGCTTGCAAATAGAATTGTGCCTCCTTATATACGCGGCAAAATTAGCTCCCCTCTGTATTGGTCGTAAATGTCAATGGAACTGAATTTTCCAGGTAGATTATGTAGCAGTGCAATGGCTATAGTATGCCAATAGAATCTTTCCTCCTTATTTGTGCAACAAAACTAGCTCACCACGATATTAGTCGAAAATGTCCATACAATTGAATTTTCAAGTCAGATTCTATAGCATAACAATGGCTATACCATGCCAATAGAACGTTTCCTCCTTACTTATGCAGCAAAATCCGCTCACCACGATATTAGACGAAAATGTCAATTAAATTGAATTTCTCAGTCAGATTCTATAGCATTGCAATGACTATAGCATGTCAATAGAATCTGTCCTATTTATTTATGCAACAAAATTAGCTCACCACGATGTGTGTCGAAAATATCAACAAAAATGAATTTTCCTGTCAGATTCCGTAGCATTGCAATGGCTACAGAATGCCAGTAGAATCTTTCCTCCTTATTTATGCAACGAAATTACCTCACCACGATATTAGTCGCAAATCTCAATAAAATTGTATTTTCCAGTCAGACTCTATAGCATTACAACGGCTATAGCATGCCCAAAGAATCTTTCCTCCTCATTTATGCGACAAAATTAGCTCACCACGGTATTAGACGAAAATGTCTATAAAATTGAATTTTCCAGTCAAATTATATAGCACTGCAATGGCTATAGGTTGCCAATAGAATTTTTCCTCCTTATTTATGCTGCAAAATTAGCTCACAACTGTATTGGTCGTAAATGTCAATAGAATAGAATTTTCCAGGCAGATTATGGAGCATTGCAGTGGCTATAGTATGCAAATAGATTCTTTCCCCCTTATTTGTGCAACATAATTGGCTCACCACGATATTAGTCGAAAATGTCAATAAAACTGTGTTTTCCAGTCAGATTCTATAGCATTACAACGGCTATAGCATGCCAATAGAGTCTTTCCTCCTTATTTATGGAACAAAATTAGCTCACAACGATATTAGTCGAAAATGTCAATAAAAATGAGTCTTCCAGTCAGATTCTATGGCACTGCAGTGGCTATAGCTTGCGAATAGAATATTTCCTCCTTATTTATGCAACGAAATTACCTCAAGACGATATTAGTCGAAAATGTCAACTAAATTGAATTTT
>NW_016934290.1:0-1193 GCF_001483705.2 Eufriesea mexicana
CCACCGATAGAGTACTGTAGTCGTTGCATTAATCTGTTCAGTGATGATTTAGACTCCAGAGCGAATCTAAAATAATAGTGAATGACCCATTATCGCTCGATACAATAACAATTAAAGAAACAGGGCGAGTGCTGCCATCATCACAGTACCATAACCGTTGGAATAAGTTGTTAACGCATAACTCAAGTTCAACATCAATTCCAGAATAACTAATGCATGGTACACCTATGGCTGCATATATTTACAATTGACAGTACGGTACTTGGTACATCCATCAGCAGGGCAATATAGCCGTTGTATCAGCCTGTTGAGTGTTGATATAGATACTATTGCAATGCTATAATGACAAAGGACTGATCCGTTATAGCACGAGCCATTTGAAATTGACTAATGATTACGCAGTACAGCAATCGTCACATTACAGCTCCAGGTGGATTGAATTGTTCACTGACTATTTAAATTCAACGGTGGATATAGAATTATCTATGCATACATCAGCTATAGCTAGAGATATTTGCAATTCAGAGAACGGTAGTCGTTACATCCACCAACACAGCGCTGTGACCGTTGGATTAATCTGGTCAGTGATGTTTTAGATTCTAGTGCAGATCTAGAATAACAAACGGCTCGCCCCTTACCGCTCGAGGAAATAAAAATTCATGAAACTGTGCCGAGTACAGATATCATCGCAATACTTCAGCTGCTAGTCGAATTTATTGACTGACAGTTTAAACTTAACAGAAATTCTATAATAATCACTGTACAGTAAGGTTATGGCGACGGTTATGGAGGGAAGCATTTACAATTCCCATTTACTTTAGTTGCTACATCCACCGATAAGGGACTTTAGTCCTATGATTAACCTGTTCAGTGATGATTCAGATCCTAGGGCAATTCTAGAATAACAATGGATTGACCAATTATCGCTCGAGACATTAACAGTTGACGAAACAGTACTGAGTACAGTCATCACCACAGTGTTTTAGACGTTGGACTAATTTGTTCACTGATAATTTAGGTTTAACGGTAATAAATCAATATATAGTACAATTGTGACTACAGATATTAACAGTTGACAGTACGCTACTTGGTACATAACAGAACAATGCATCCGTTGTGTTAGCTTGATGAAATGCGATTTAGGTTCTAAAGAAATTTTAGACTGATAAAGTTCGGATGCATTATAGCGCGGG
>NW_016934291.1:0-250 GCF_001483705.2 Eufriesea mexicana
ACGTAACCGAACTAAACTAAACGTGCCGCCGCAATATTGCTGGCCTCGCCAGAGCCAAGCAGAACTTATTAGAGGAGAGTAGGGCGCAGATATCCATAGAATCGCTGTGCGCAGCGGAAGAGTGAAAGATATCCTATACTAGCCTAAACTAACATAACCAAACCTAAAGTAGCCAAACTCAAAGTAGCGGGCGGCAACCACTAATTCCGTCCACCCCTGGGTCTAGCAGAATGAAGAAGATCACAGTGGA
>NW_016934292.1:0-480 GCF_001483705.2 Eufriesea mexicana
TTTTCTGCAAAAATAAGGAGGGAAGACCGTATTGGTTTGCTATAGCAAATGCATTACAATAGAGTCTGCATGAAAAGTTCAATTATATTGTCATTTTCGACAAATGTCGTGGTGAGCACGTTTTTCCGCATAAATAAGGAGGAAAGACCCTGTTGGTTTGTTATAGCCTTTGCATTGCAATAGAATCTGACCGGAAAACTCAATTTTATTGATATTTTCGGCTTATATCGTTGTGAGGAAGCTTTTCAGCACAAACAAGGAGGACAGATTCTATTCGATTGCTTTAGCCATAGTTTTGCTATAGGATCACAATGGGAAGTTCAATTTTATTGACACTTTCCACTAATATCGTGGTCACAGAACTGTCCTTCGTAAATATGGTGGAAATATCCTATTGTCTTGCTATAGCCATCGCATTGCAATAACATGAGACCGTAAAGATCAATTTTATTGGCATTCTCGACTAATATCGCATTGAGC
>NW_016934293.1:0-538 GCF_001483705.2 Eufriesea mexicana
TTTTGGATAGCCCTATGCTCTGGCAAGTAGGTGGCTGTACTTGCCATTGGATTCAAGGCGTTATGGTATATATTCACCAAGCTATAGCAGACTACAGATTTACAATAAACCTCTTCTCTGGCAAGAAGATGGCTGTACTTGCCATTGGATTGAAGGCGTTAGGCTATCTATTCACCAAGCTATAACAGGTTATAGATTTTGACTGGCAAGTAGATGGCTGTACTTGCCATTGGATTGAAGGCGCTAGGCGTTCTATTCACCAAGCTATAACAGATTATAGATTTCGAATAGACATATCCTTTGGCAAGTAGATGGCTGTACTTGCCATTGGATTGAAGGCGTTAGACGAACTATGCACCAAGCTATAACAGGTTATAGGTTCTGAATAGACCTATTCTCTGGCAACTAGGTGGCTGTACTTGCCATTGGTTGATGGCGTTAGTCAACCTATTCTCCAAGCTACAACAGATTATATATTTTGAGTACACCTATTCTCTGGCAAGTAGGTGGCTGTACTGCCACTGGTTGCAGAGGTTAG
>NW_016934294.1:0-2453 GCF_001483705.2 Eufriesea mexicana
GCACGAAAGTCATAGCTATACTTGCCAAACTTGACCAAACCTACAATAACCATGCGTAACCTTGCTCAAACTTACGTGCGACGGCCACGATTTCTGTCCTCCCGAAGATCGAGCAGTGTGTAGTAGACCAACCTAGAGCGCAGGAAGCCACCGAATATCACAGTATAGCACAAAATGCAAACCCATCTATTCGTAACCTAACCAAGCGTAGCATAGCGGAACTTAACCTAACTCAGCGTAGCCTACCGGGACCGCATTTGCTGGCCACCCCGGGGCCAAGCAGTATCTTCAGGAGCACCGCGGGTCGCAGAAATACACCGCATTGTTGTGTATAGCTGAATAGTCTATCTCATCCTATCCTAACCTATATAAACGTAACATAGCCTAACTTAACCTTACCCAAGCTTACTTGACGACACCACAATTGCTGGGCCCCACAGCGGCAAGTAAGGTATACTAGAGCACAGTAGGGCGCAGAAATACACCGCATTGCTGTGTACGGCATAAAAGTCAAAGTTGTACCAACCTAACCTGGCCAACAACAACTAAACCTAATGTAGCCTAACTGAACGTAACGTTCCACGGCCACTATTTCTGGACTACCCAGAGTTGTGCAGGGCATAGTAGAGCAATCCAGAGCGCAGAAAGTCCCATGATAACAGTGCATAGTACAAAAGTCACAGCTGCTCTAACCAAATATTACCCAACCTAACATTACCAAGCGTAGCGTAAGTCAACCTTGCGTGCCGAGGCTACTACTGCTGGCCTCCCCAAATCCAAGCAGAAAATATTAGAGCACAGTAGAGAGCAGATATCCACCGAATAGCATTGTGTGGCACAAACGTCAAAGTTATGTAAACCTAGCATAGGCAAATGTAACATAACCAAACGTATCGTAACTATACCTAGCGTGCCGAGACTACTACTGCTGGCTTGCACAGGGTCAAGCAGAATATAGCAGAGCACAGTAGAGTGCAGATAACCACCGAGCATCAGTGTATAGCACGAAAGTCAAAGCAGTGAAGTTCTAACTTTATCAAACGTGACCTAAACTATCGTAGCCTATCTCAACCTAACGTGACGAGACAACTAATGCTTGCCTCCCCAGAGCAAAGTAGTATATACTACAGAACAATAAGTCGCAGGTAGCCAAGAAATGTCAGTGAATAACACAGAAGGCAAAGGTACCCTATCATGACCTGTCCCAACCTGACCCAACCGAACGTAGCCTAGGACAACATAACACGCCGCGACCGCTGCTGCTGACCCCCAAGTGCCATGCAGGAAGCAGTTGAGCGCAGAAGACCACAGTTATCCGCAGAATAACGGTGTAGAGCATGAAAGACAAAGCCATGTTTACCAAACATAGCCTAACCTGACCCAACCAAACGTAACCTAGCCAAACCTGACGTGCCACGGCCACTATTGCTGACCTGCCCAGAGTCAAGAGGGCCATAGTAGGGCACAGTGGAGCGCAGAAGTGCACCGCATTGCAGTCTAGAGGACAAAAACCGAAGATATCCTAACCTAACCCAAACACATCTAACCTAACAGAACGTAACGTAACGCTACCCCACGCACCGCGGCCGCCATTTCTGGTCTCCCACTGCAATGCGGGAGATTTCTGCGCTCTACAGTGCTCTAGCATGTCATTTCAGGATCTGGGGATGTCAGCAACTGCTGCCTCGGCGCGGTAGCTTGGGATATATTACGTTTGGTCAGGTC
The DNA here is from genome assembly GCF_001483705.2 of Eufriesea mexicana. Lineage (NCBI taxonomy): Eukaryota > Metazoa > Arthropoda > Insecta > Hymenoptera > Apidae > Eufriesea > Eufriesea mexicana. The sequence continues at coordinate 1,726 of NW_016934294.1, forward strand.
ATGTTAATTTGGGTTTGGGTTGGGGTAGCTTTGACTTTTCTGCTATACACTGCGTGTCCGTAGATATCTGCGATTCACTGTCCTCTGATAGGTTCAGCTTGTCTATGGGGAGGCCATCAAAGCACGGCTTTCGATTTTGTGCTGTACACCGCAAGGCGCTGAACCTCCGCGTTCTACGGCGCTCTAGTACACTCTGCTTGGCTACGTGTATCAGCAATAGCGGTCTCGGCAAGTTACGTTGAGTTTTATTGTATATGGTTATATTATGATAGTTTGGGTTACGTACGGATGTCTTCGACTTCTCTGATGTACACTGTGATTCGACGGATTTCTGCTCTCTCCTCTCTACTAATACGTCCTGCTTGACTCTGTTGAGGCCAGCAACAACATGGAGGAGTCGCGGCACCCTAGGTTTTGTTACGTTGCGTTTGGTAACTGTTACGTTGCGTTTGGTAATGTTGCGATTGGTTATACTATGGTACGGTAACATAGACTTTCGTGCTATACACTGCGATTCGGTGGATTTCTGCGCACTACTGTGCTATAATTGTTTCTTCTTGGATCGAGGGAGGCCAGCAATCGTGGTCACGCACGTTAGCTTAAGATGCGCTTCGTTTGGCTGTGCTACGCTTGGTTAGGTTAAGACAGGATAGCTTTGGGTTTTTTGCTATACATCGGTATTCGGTGGAATTATGCAATCTACTGTGCTCTAACATGTTCTGATTCTC
>NW_016934295.1:0-6563 GCF_001483705.2 Eufriesea mexicana
GGAAAATTCAATTTTATTGACATTTTCTTCTAATAACGTGGTGAGCTAACATTTTAGCATAAACAAGTAGGAAAAGTTCCATTGGCGTGCTACAGCCTCTGCAGTGCTACAGAATCCGGCTGAAAATCCAATTTTATTAACATTTTCATCTGATAACTTGGTGAGTAATCTTTCTTGCATAAATAAGGAAGGAAGAATCTATTGGCGCACTATAGCCATTGCAATGCTATAGAATCTTGCTGGAACAATAAATTTTATTGACATTTTCGACGAATATCGTGGTGAGCTATCTTCGTTGCATAGATAAGGAGGAAACATTCAATAGGCGTCCTACAGGCATAGCAATGTTATAGAATCTTGCTGGAAAATTAAATTTTAGTGACATTTTCGACTATTAACGTGGTGAGCTAACTTCGTTGCATAGATAAGGTGGAAAGATTCTATTGGCGTGCAATAGCCATCGCAATGCTATATAATCTGTATGGAAAATTCAATTTTATTGACTTTTTCAAATAAAATCGTGTTGAGCTAACTTTCTTGCGTAAATAAGGATGGAAAATTCCATTGGCCTGCTATAGCCACTGCAGTGCTACGGAATCTGGCTGGAAAATGTAATTTTACTGACATTTTCGACTAATATCGTGCTGAGCTAACTTTCTTGCATAAATAAGGAGGGAAGATTCTACTGGCGTGCTATAGCCATTGCAATGCTATGGAATCTGGCTGGAAAATTCGATTTTATTTGCATTGTCGGCTTATATCGTGGTGAGCTAACTTCGTTGCATATATAAGGAGGAGAGATTCTATTGGCGTGCTATAGCCGTTGCAATGCTGTAGAATCTGGCTGGAAGATTCAATTTTATTGACATTGTGATCTAATTTCGTAATGACATAACTTTCTTGCATAAGCATGGTGGAAAGATTCTAGTGGCGTGTTATAGCCATTGCAATGATGCAGAATCTGCCTGGAAAATAAAATTTTATTGACATTTTCGTCTAATATCGGGGTGAGCTAACTTTCGTGCATATATATGGAGAAAAGACACTCTTGGCGTGCTATAGACATAGCAATGCTATAGAATCTGGCAGGAGAATAAAATTTTATTAACATTTTCTTCCTATTTCGTGGTGAGCTAACTTTCTAGCGTAAATAAGGAGAGAATATTCTATTGGCATGCTATAGCCATCGCAGTGCTATAGATTCTTGCTGGATTATTGAATTTTATTGACATTTTCGAATAATATCGTTGTGAGCTAAGTTCGTAGCATAGATAAGGAGGAAAGGTTCTATTGGCGTGCAATTGCCATCGCAGTGCTATAGAATCTGCATGGAAAATTCAGCTACAGCCTATGCAGTGCTACAGAATCCGGCTGGAAAATCCAATTTTATTAACATTTTCATCTAATAACTTGGTAAGTTATCTTTCTTGCATAAATAAGGAAGAAAGTTTCTATTGGCGTGCTATAGGCAACGCAATGTTATAGAATCTTGCTGGAAAATTAAATTTTATTTACATTTTCGACTAATATCGTGGTGAGCTCTCTTCGTAGCATATATGAGGAGGAAAGATTCTATTGGCCTGCTATAGCCATTGGAATGATATGGAAACTGACTGGAAGGTCCAATTTTATTAACATTTTCTTCTAATATCGTGGTGAGGTAGCTTTCTTGCTTAAGTAAGTAGGAAAGATCCTATTGTCGTGCTATTCCCATTGCAATGCTACAGAATCTGGGTGGAAAATTAAATATTAATGACATTTTCGCTTAATATCGCGGTGAGCTAACTTCGTTGCATAGATAAGGAGGGAAGGTTCTATTGGCGCGCAATAGCCATCGCAATGCTATAGAATCAGCATGGAAAATTCAATTTTATTGACATTTTCAAATAATATCGTGGTGAGGTTACTTTCTTGCATAAATAAGGAGGAAAGATTCTATTGGCGTGCTATAGCCATTGCAATGCTATAGAATCAATAACGTGGTGAGCTAACATTTTAGCATAAATAAGTAGGAAAAGTTCCATTGGCGTGCTACAGCCTCTGCAGTGCTACAGAGTCCGGCTGGAAAATCCAATTTTATTAACATTTTCATCTGATAACTTGGTGAGTAATCTTTCTTGCATAAATAAGGAAGGAAGAATCTATTGGCGCACTATAGCCATTGCAATGCTATAGAATCTTGCTGGAACAATAAATTTTATTGACATTTTCGACGAATATCGTGGTGAGCTATCTTCGTTGCATAGATAAGGAGGAAACATTCAATAGGCGTCCTACAGGCATAGCAATGTTATAGAATCTTGCTGGAAAATTAAATTTTAGTGACATTTTCGACTATTAACGTGGTGAGCTAACTTCGTTGCATAGATAAGGTGGAAAGATTCTATTGGCGTGCAATAGCCATCGCAATGCTATATAATCTGTATGGAAAATTCAATTTTATTGACTTTTTCAAATAATATCGTGTTGAGCTAACTTTCTTGCGTAAATAATGATGGAAAATTCCATTGGCCTGCTATAGCCACTGCAGTGCTACGGAATCTGGCTGGAAAATGTAATTTTACTGACATTTTCGACTAATATCGTGCTGAGCTAACTTTCTTGCATAAATAAGGAGGGAAGATTCTACTGGCGTGCTATAGCCATTGCAATGCTATGGAATCTGGCTGGAAAATTCGATTTTATTTGCATTGTCGGCTTATATCGTGGTGAGCTAACTTCGTTGCATATATGAGGAGGAGAGATTCTATTGGCGTGCTATAGCCGTTGCAATGCTGTAGAATCTGGCTGGAAGATTCAATTTTATTGACATTGTGATCTAATTTCGTAATGACATAACTTTCTTGCATAAGCATGGTGGAAAGATTCTAGTGGCGTGTTATAGCCATTGCAATGATGCAGAATCTGCCTGGAAAATAAAATTTTATTGACATTTTCGTCTAATATCGGGGTGAGCTAACTTTCGTGCATATATATGGAGAAAAGACACTCTTGGCGTGCTATAGACATAGCAATGCTATAGAATCTTGCTGGATTATTGAATTTTACTGACATTTTCGAATAATATCGTTGTGAGCTAAGTTCGTTGCATAGATATGGAGGAAAGATTCTATTGGCGTGCAATTGCCATCGCAATGCTATAGAATCTTGCTGGATTATTGAATTTTACTGACATTTTCGAATAATATCGTTGTGAGCTAAGTTCGTTGCATAGATATGGAGGAAAGATTCTATTGGCGTGCAATTGCCATCGCAATGCTATAGAATCTGCATGGGAAATTAAATTTTATTGACATTTTCGACTAATATCGTGGTGAGCAAACTTCGTTGCATATGTAAGGATGTAAGATTCTATTGGCCTGCTGTAGCCGTTGTAATGAAACAGAATCTGACAGGAAAATAAAATTTTATGGACATTTTCGACTAATATCGGTGTGAGCTATCTTTCTTGCATATATAAGGAGGAATGACTCTACTGGCGTGCCATAGCCGTAGTAATGCTATAAAATCTGGATGGAAAATCCAATTTTATTAACGTTTTCCTTCACTTTAGTGGTGAGCTAACTGTCCAGCATAAATAAGGAGGGAAGATTCTATTGGCGCATTGTAGACCTTGCAATGCTATAGAATCATGCTGGAACATTAAATTTCACTGACATTTTCGACTTATATCGTGGTGAGCTAACTTCGTTGCATAGATAAGGAGGAAAGATTCTATAGGCGTCCTTCAGGCATCGCAATGTTATAGAATCTTGCTGGAAAATTAAATTTCAGTGACATTTTCGACTAATATAGTGGTGAGCTAACTTTCTTGCATAAATAAGGAGGGAAGAATCTATTGGCGTGATATAGCCATTGCAATGCTATGGAATCTGGCTGAAAAATTCAATTTTATTTACATTGTCGTCTTATATCGTGGTGAGCTAACTTCGTTGCATAGATAAGGAGGAAAGATTCTATAGGCGTCCTACAGGCTTCGCAATGTTATAGAATCTTGCTGGAAAATTAAATTTAATTGACTTTTTCAAATATTATCGTGGTGAGCTAACTTTCTTGCGTAAATATGGAGGGAAAATTCCATGCGCGTGCTATAGCCACTGCAGTGCTACAGAATCTGGCTGGAAAATATAATTTTACTGACATTTTCGACCAGTATCGTTCTGAGCTAACTTTCTTGCATAAATAAGGGGGGAAGATTCTATTGGCGTGCTACAGCCATTGCAATGCTTTGGAATCTGGCTGGAAAATTCAATTTTATTTACATTGTCGGATTATATCGTGGTGAGCTATGTTCGTTGCATAGATAAGGAGGAAAGATTCTATTGGCGTGCAATTGCCATCGCAGTGCTATAGAATCTGCATGGAAAATTCAATTTTATTGACATTTTCTTCTAATATCGTGGTGAGCTAACATTTTAGCATAAATAAGTAGGAAAAGTTCCATTGGCGCGCTACAGCATCTGCAGTGCTACAAAATCCGGCTGGAAAATCCAATTTTATTAACATTTTCATCTAATAGCTTGGGGAGTTATCTTTCTTGCATATATAAGGAAGAAAGTTTCTATTGGCGTCCAATAGGCATCGCAATGCTATAGAATCTTGCTGGAGAATTATATTTTATTGACGTTTTCGACTAATGCCGTGGTGATCTTACTTTCTTGCGTAAATAAGGAGGAAATTCCTATGGCCCGCTATAGCCACTACAGTGCTACTGAATCTGGCTGGAAAATAAAATTTTAATAACATTTTCCTCCTATTTCGTGGTGAGCTAACTTTCTAGCATAAATAATGAGGGAAGATTCTATTGGCGCACTATAGGCATTGCAATGCTATAGAATCTTGCTGGAACATTAAATTTTATTGACATTTTCGACTAATATCGTGGTGAGCTAACTTCGTTGCACAGATAAGGAGGAATGATTCTATAGGCATCCTACAGGCATCGCAATGTTGTAGAATCTTGCTGGAAAATTATATTTCAGTGACATTTTCGTCTAATAACGTGGTGAGCTGACTGCGTTGCATAGATAAGGTGGAAAGATCCTATTGGCGTGCAGTAGCCATCGCAATGCTATATAATCTGATTGGAAAATTCAATTTTATTGACTATTTCAAATAATATCGTCGTGAGCAAACTTTCTTGCGTAAATAAGGATGGAAAATTCCATTGACCGGCTATAGCCACTGCAGTGCTACAGAATCAGGCTGGAAAATATAATTTTACTGACATTTTCGACTAATATCGTGCTGAGCTAACTTTCTTGAATAACTAAGGAGGGAAGATTCTACTGGCGTGCTATAGCCATTGCAATGCTATGGAATCTGGCTGGAAAATTCGATTTTATTTAGATTGTCGGCTTATGTCGTGGTGACCTAGCTTTCTTGGGCATATAAGGAGGAAAGATTCTACTGGCGTGCTGTACCTATAGCAGTGCAATAGAATCTGGCTTTAAAATACAATTTCATTGACATTTTCTACTATCATCGTGGTCAGCTAACCTTCTTGTGTAAATATGGACGAAACATTCTATTGGCGTCCTGTAGCCATTGCAATGCTATAGAATCTGGCTGGAAAATTCAATTTTAAGGACTTTTTCAACTAATATCGTGGTGAGCTATCTTTCTTGCATAAATAATGAGGCAAGATTCTATTGGCGTGCTGTAGCCATTGCAATGCTACCCAAGATGGCTGCAAAATTCAATTTCATTGACATTTTCGACTACTATCTTGGCGACCTAACTTTCTTGCATATATAATGAGGAGAGATTCAACTGGCGTACCACAGTCATTGCAAGCACATATAATCTGGCTGGAAAATTAAATTTTTTGACGTTTTCGACTATTATCGTGGTGACCAAACCTCCTTGCATAAATACGGACGATAGATACTATTAGCGCGGTATAGCCAAAGAAATGCAGCTGAATCTGGTTCGAAAATTCAATATTATAAATGTTTTCAACTAATATCGTGGTGGGCTAACATTTGTGCATAAATAAGTTGGGAAGATACCAGTGGCGTGCTATAGCCATTGCAATGCTATACAATCCGACTAGAAAATTCAATTTTTTTGACGTTTTCGACTAATATCCTGGTGACCTAACTTTCATGCGCAAATAAGGAGGAAAGATAAAATTGGCGCGATATAGCCACTGCAATTCCATAGAATCTGCCTGGAAAATTCGATTTTATCTACATTTTCGGCTAATATCGATGTGAGCAAGCCCACATGCATAAATAGGGATGAAATATTCTATTGCCTGCTATAGCCATGGCAATGCTATGGAATCTGGCTGGAAAATTCAATTTTATTGACGTTTTCGACTACTATCGTGGTGACCTCTCTTCCTTGCATAAATAAGGACGATAGATACTATTGGCGTGATATAGCTATTGAAATGCAGTAGAATCTGGCTGGAAAATTATATATTATTGACGTTTTCAACTAATATCGTGGTAGGCTATCTTTCGTGCATACATAAGGAGGAAAGATACTAGTGGCGTGCCATAGCCAAGGCAATGCTATAGAATCTGGCTGGAAAATATATTTTTATTGTCATTTTC
>NW_016934295.1:7507-8153 GCF_001483705.2 Eufriesea mexicana
AATCTGGCTGAAAGATTCGATTTTATTGACATTTTCGACTAATATCGTGGTGACCTAACTTTCTTGCAAATACAAGGGGGAAAGATTCTATTGGCGTACTATAGCCATTGCAATTCCATAGAATCGGCCTGGAAATTTCGATTTTTTTTACATTTTCGATTAATATCGCGGTGAGCAAGGCCACTAGCATAAATAGGGATGAAATATTCTGTTGGCGTGCTATAGCCATGGCAATGCTATACAATCCGTCTAGAAAATTCATTTTTATTGACATTATCGACGAATATCGTTGTGAGCTGACATTCATGCATAAATAAGGAGGAAAGTCTCTTATGGCGGGCAATAGCCATTGCAATGCTATAGAGCCTGGCTGGAAAAACCAATTTTATTGACATTTTCAACTAATATCGTGGTCACCTAGCTTTCTTGCGTATATAAGGAGGAAAGATTGTACTGGCGTGCTATAGTCATTGCGATGCTATAGAATCTAGCTGGAAAATTCAATGTTATGGACATTTTCGACTAATATCGTGGTTACCCATCTTGCTTGCAAAAATAAGGACGAAAGACACTATTGGCGTGGTATAGCTATTGAAATGCAGTAGAATCTGGCTGGAAAATTCAATACTAGTGTCGTTTTCAACTG
>NW_016934296.1:0-850 GCF_001483705.2 Eufriesea mexicana
CAGATACTAAAGAATTGCAATGGCTATAGCACGCCAATAGAATCTTTGGTCCATATGCATCCATGAAATGTATCTCGCCGCGATATTAGTCGAACATGTCAATAGAATTGAATTTTCCTGCCTGATACTATAGCATTGCAATGGCTATAGCACGCCAATAGAATCTTTCCTCCGTATTTGTGCAAGAAAGTTACATCACCACGAATTTATTCGAAAATGTCAATAAAATTGAATTTTCCATCCAGATACTATAGAATTGAAATGGCCAAAGCTGGCCAATAGAATCTTTCCTCCGTATTTGTGCAAGAAAGTTACATCACCACGAATTTATTCGAAAATGTCAATAAAGTTGAATCTTCGAGGCAGATACTATAACATTGTAATGGCTATTGCACGGCAATAGTATCTTTTCTCCTTATTTGTACAAGAAAGTTAGATCACGACGATATTGGTCGAAAAAGTCAATGAAATTGAGTTTTCGAGCCAGATGCTACAGCATTGCTATGGCTATAGCACGCCAATAGATTCATTCCTCATTATTAATGCAAGAAAGTTAGCTCGCCACGATATTTTTCGAAAGTGTCAATAAAATTGAATCTTCCATCCAGATACGATAGGATTGCAATGGCTACAGCTGGCCAATAGAATCTTTCCTCCTTATTTATGCGAGAAGCTTACCACGCAACGATATTAGTCGAAATTGTTAATAAAATTGAATTTTCGAGCCAGATTCAATAGCACTGGAATGGAGAATGGCTGCAGCGTGCCACTGGAATCATTCCTCCTTATTTATGCATGTATGTCAACTCACCACGATATTAGTCGAAAATGACAATAAAATTGAATTTTC
>NW_016934297.1:0-239 GCF_001483705.2 Eufriesea mexicana
AATATCGGGTTGAGCTAACATTCTTGCATAAATATGGAGGAAGAATTCTATTGGCGTGCTATATCCATTTCAATTCTATGGAATCTGCATGGAAAATTCATTTTATTGACATTTTCGCATAATATCGTGGTGATATAACTTTCTTGCATAAATACGGAGGAAAGATTCTATTGACGTGCTATGGCCATTGTAATGCTATAGAACCTGTCTGGAACATTCATTTTTATTGACATTTTCGA
>NW_016934297.1:295-566 GCF_001483705.2 Eufriesea mexicana
TTCGCGAGCTATGGCTATTGCAATGCTATATAATCTGGCTGGAAAATCAAATTTTATTAACATTTTCTTCTAATATCTTGGTGAGCTAACTTTCTTGCCTGAATAAGGAAGAAAGTAACTATTGGCGTCCTATAGCCATCGCAATGCTACAGAATCTGCCTGGAAAATCCAGTTTTATTAAAATTCTCTCCCAATATCGTGGTGAGCTAGGTTTCTTGCTTAAATAAGGAGGAAAAATTCCGTTCGCGTGCTATAGCCGTTGCAGTGCTAT
>NW_016934298.1:0-1485 GCF_001483705.2 Eufriesea mexicana
GTTCGACTTTTGTGCTGTACACTGCAATGCGGCAGACTACGGCGCTCTACTGTGCTCTAGTATTTTCTGATTGGCCCTGGGGAGGCTAGCCATGATGGTCCCGGCATGTTAGGTTGTGTTAAGAAACGTTCGGTTGTGTTACGTATGGTTATGTTAGGATAGTGTAACATCGACTATTGTGCTATGCACTACGATTCTGTGGATTTGTGCGCTCTACTCTTCACTAATAAGTTCTACGTGGCTCTGGGGATATCAGCAAAGGTGGTCTCGGCATGTCAGGAAGAGTTAGGTTGCGTTTGGCTACGTCCCGTTTGGTCAGGCTAGGATATGACAGCTTTGGCTTTTGCTATGTACGCTACTATACGGTTGATTTCTGAGCTGTGCTGTACACCAATGTGTTCCGCCACGCCCAGTGGTGGCCAGCAATAGTGGTGACGGCACGTTTGGTTAAGTTACGTTACGCTTGGTTCGGTTAGGGTAGGTTAAGTTTGGTTAGGTTGGCTGTGACGCTTGTGCTATACACAGATTTTCTATGGATTTCTGCCCTCTAATCTCATCTAATATGTTCTGCTTGGCTCTGGGGAGAGCAGCAATAGTTTCCAGGCACGTGAGTTTGAGTTATGAGTTGTGTTACGTTCCGCTAGGTTAGGTTAGGTCTGGTTAGGATAGGACATCTGCGACTTCTGTGCTGTACACTGCTATTTGTTGGCCTTCTGCGCTCTACAGTGCTCTATTATGTTCTTCTTGGCACCGGGGATAGCAGCAATAGCTTTCACGGCACGTTAGGCTGTGTTAGTTTACGCTTGGTTAGGTTAGGTTAGTCTGGGTTTAATGCGATTCACGGTCGAGTCCCTCGCTGGATGGCGACCATGGTCGTGCGCGGTTACGGCAAGATTTCCTACGAGGCGTCGGTCGTCGTGGCGTGTGTGCCGCCGTTCGGTCTGCTACCGTGAAGGGGGGGGGGGCTGTATATACGGACACGTCCACCGGGGCGGCGACGGTTCTCCTGAAGAATGGCGTTCCGTTGAGGCGTATGGTCCGACGGCCCTTGATGACCGCCTGGCGAGCCCGGATGAGGAAGCAGAGCAGCCGTCGGCACCTGCAGATAGGGCATGTGCTCCCCTTTATGGATGCATGAGCGCGCAGCTGCAGCCATCACAACTTCCGCCTGATGGAGGTGCTACCCGGGCGCGGGTGCTTCTAGGAGTGCCAGTGTCGTATCCTGCAGGAACGTCAGACGCGTTGTCATCACTGCGTGGAGCGCGAGACACGGCGCAGAACACGTTATAGGAGAGTCCGGCGTGGCCTAGCGAGCGCCGGGACCTGTGTCGCGTGGTTGATCTTTACCTTTCTCTCTCCGTTTTCGTGGCGCAGATGACGGAGAGCTTAGGTGCATGGCGTGCTGTGTCCGTCTCCTTCGAGGCTGTTATGTTAAAGAAGAAGGCCGCGGAGAGATCCCGCGAGCGGATGGCGGGCTCCTCGCGC
>NW_016934299.1:0-1216 GCF_001483705.2 Eufriesea mexicana
TGGTAATGTTATGATTGGCAAGGTTATGATAGGCTACTCCGACTTTTGAGCAGTACACTGCTACTCGGTGGATTTCTGCCATCTACTGTGCGCTAATACGTTCTGCTTGGCTCTGTGGATGCCCGCAATTTTCGCTTCGCCACGTTATGTTGAGGTACATTACGTTTGGGTAGGTTAGGTTTGGTAAGGTTTGGTTCCTTTCACTTTTGTGGTACGCACAGCAATGCGGTGGATTTCTGCGCTCTACTGTGCACTAGCATATTCTGATTAGCTTTGTGGTTGCCAGTAATGGTGGCCTCGGCATGTTAGGTTGAGCTATGCTACCTTCAGTTATGTTATCATTGGGGGGGTTAGGACAGGACAGCCTAGACCTTAGAGCTGTACACTGCTATTCGCGGACTACTGCGCTCGACTCCTTCGAACTTTTTCTGCTTTGCTCTGGGGAGGCCAGCTATAGTGGTCTCGACACGTTAGGTTGAGTCACGTTACGTGTCGTTATGGCAGATTTGGAAGGCTTGGTTAGGATATCTTTGACCAATGTGCTATACACTGCTATTCGGTAGATTTCTGCGCTCAACAATGCTCTATTGTACTCTGCTCGACACAGGGTAGGCGAGCAATACTGGCCGTGGCGCGTTGTTTCGGGTTAGGTTACGTTCGGACAGGTTACGTTATGTCAGGTTAGGACAAGCTACTTTGACTTTTGTGCTGTACACTGACATAGGGTGGACTTCTGGGCTCTAATGTGCCATAATGTGCTCTGCTAGTCTCCAATGAGGCCATTAATTGCGGTTGTGGCACTATACTTTATGATAGGCTACGTCCATTTAGTTTAGAAAAGGTCATGTTAGTTTAGGATATCTTTGACTTTCGTCCTATACACTGCATTACGGTGGATTTCTGCGCTCCTCTGTGCTCTCGTATATTCTGATTGGATCTGGGGAGGCCAGCTATAGTGGTCTCGGCACGCTAGTACGAGTTGTGCTACTTTCGCCTATGTTACGTTTGGTCAGGTTAGCATAGGGTTTATTAGACACTTGAGATATGCACTGCTATACGCAGACGTCTGCGCTCTACTGCGTTTTAGTATTTTCTGCTTGGCTCTGGGTATGACAGCAATAGTAGTCTCCGCGCGATAGGTTCAGGTACGTTGTGCATGTTTATGTTCCGTTTGGTTAGGTTAGGTCACTATAGCCATGGCTTCTGCTCTATACAC